>NC_050531.1:11916774-11941738 GCF_002922805.2 Oryzias melastigma
TCCATTTAGGTTTTTCTGCCACTTTGAGTTCCACTTGATTATTTATATTTTTGCTGAATTTGTGCATAAATCCAAGTATGAGAAACCAGAATGTAATACAAATCTGTCTGTAAAGTTATACATTTTAACACTAGAGTCAGTTTCATTCGTGTATTTGCTTTTTTTTCTTGCCAGAGGTTGACTCTCTCTTGCACACATCCACCCCTTCCCTCAGCTGGACGCCCTCTGTTGCGTCAGAGAGCCAGTCAAGGTCTAATTGAATCCATATTGAGAAAGAGGATAAATCCAGCCCTCTTCCACAGTCACTCACGTTTCAGCATGTGCACGTCCTGAACGAGGTTTCGGTCGAAGGCAGTGAGGACTGAGAGTTAATTTTCTACCCACTGAGACGCTCAAAAGCTGCAGAAAAGTTTTAAAACAAAGCACCATGGCTGGACTCAAGGTAAGGCAGCATAAAAAAACAAAATTAAATAAAATTTATTTCCTCCAGTGCATGTGAGAAGTATTTAGAGAGCATGAGAGAAGTGAAGTTTGCTGCATCTGTTAATGTAACATTTGTTCTGAAAGTGTGCAAAAGTAAATGTCTTTTTGTGCAGTCGGCTCTGCAAAGGGAGGCGTTCCCTCCAGCCAATCAGAACCCAGTATTCAGCAGCTGCCCAGATGTTGTCAAAAACAATCTTAAAAACTATGGCGAAATATGTATCCAAACAAAAGAACTTTAAATCATAACTGGATGGCCCATCATTTTATAAATCTCAATCTGGTGTATTTTAAGAAGCAGATTATTCATTCATGACAGTAAATTATAACATCAACTAAACTACATTTTAGCTTCTTTAATAAGTCACAGTGATCGCTCAGCATGAATAAAATCCATTTAAAGCAGAAAGGCCCTTAATGAAGTTTTAAGTACTTGCACATATAGAATCTGTCTGACTTTTGGCTGCTTTTGTTGCTCTGTAACAGTGACTCAGCATAAAGTGTTCTCATCCTGCTCAAATTCCTCTGGTTGCTCCGGAGAAAGTTTTCCTGATTCTTTCCTGAGGGGCTAAATTGATTTCCATTAAAACTCACAACTTGTTAAGTTACACTTTATTATATTATATTATTTTTTTTCCATTTAATAACAATACATAACATCAAAGTAATTTTAATGTGTTTTTATTACATTAGTTTTAGTGTTAAATAAAGCTATAACAAGCATATAGCTATAAGCTACATGTTTCCCCTTGGCAAAAAGAAGTCTATTTAAGTGTACTGAATCTTACTTTACATGTACTATCTATATATACTTAAAATGTTACAATTTAATCTGAAGAAGTATTCAGTTAGTACACGTCCTACACTACACTGTTTATGGTACAGTTGCAATACTTACACTCAAGTATAGGCTACTTAATAAAATAAACTTCAAGTTTACTATTTTCTGTTAAAGGTTAGCTTAATTATAGTGAAACATTTTAATATTTAATCCAAAGTTCCTCCATTGTTCACCCACAGATGACCAATACATGCATGTCACAATATTATAATTACATTTTCAAACAAACATAAAGATCCTGTGGAGGGTGTTTTTGTAATTAGCGTGTTTTTCGGAGCACAACAACAAATGAAATTGATTGGGTGCAACTGGGACATTTGGCGTAACTGCAGTTGGTTTGATCATCGGTCTAATGTGAATCAATATGACAACAATTAGCAAGAATACAAATTAATGACAAGCGTTCAAATTTAATTATATAACCAGCATGAACATGTGGATTTTGCATCACAATGAAGCTGCACAATAGATTTATGTTTTTGTTTGTTTGATGCATGTTTATCTTCTTTCAGTACTTGAGTGGTTTCGGGAATGAATTCTCTTCTGAAGACCCACGATGTCCTGGATCCTTACCTGAAGGACAGGTGACAAAAAAATTGAATTTTTCCTTTTTTTTCACAATTTTATAAAACACATTCAAATAATTTTTTTTCCAATGCTAATCAAATTAACATTTAATTTGTGTTTTTTGTTTCCAGAACAATCCTCAGGTCTGCCCATATGGCCTCTATGCTGAGCAGCTTTCTGGCTCCGCCTTCACCTGCCCACGATCGACCAATAAGAGGAGGTATCTCATTAAAATTACTCAATAATATCAACAAATGTTATTTTATGGATAGCTAGACTGATTTTGTGTTTGTAGCTGGTTGTACCGAATCCTTCCATCTGTCAAACACAAACCGTTTAAACCAATGCCATGTGGGGACCTAACAGAGAACTGGGATGAAGTGGAGCCTGACCCAAACCAGGTATAGAAATATTATTGATTTTTTTGTAATTAAGTAACATATATGAAAAAAGAAACAGAACTGAGCTGGATCTAATTGCAATATTTGTCCTCTAACAGCTGCGATGGCTGCCCTTCACCATCCTGAAGTCCACAGACAAGAAGGTGGATTTTGTGGCTGTAAGTGTTTCTTCTTCATTGAGCATCAATAAAAGGTGATCACTTCACTGACCCACTTTGATTTTTTTAGGGTCTTCACACCATCTGTGGTGCAGGAAATTCCAAATCTCGCAATGGTATTGGGATCCACGTGTTCACCTGCAACACCTCCATGGTTGACAAGTGAGTTTGTGTTCATGTTTTTTTCAAATATAAGGTGGTTTAAATTTGTTTCCAAAACTCTTTTCTTCCTCCAGGTGCTTCAATAACTCGGACGGAGACTTTCTGATCGGTGAGAGAGAAGAATCCATCAGGAGAATGGTGGGATCTCCATCATCAGTCCGCCTTACATTTTCCTTTTGTTTGTTTCTGCAGTCCCACAGCAGGGTGACATCTTGATCACCACGGAGTTTGGGAAGATGATGGTTGAGCCGAACGAGATCTGTGTCATCCAGGTGGGCTATTCCATCTCCATCACCAAAAGCTGCCACGCTGTCGGCCCCCTCAATCTAGTTACCATATTTCCAAAGTTGTGGTTTGGTACTTTTCGAAAGTGACCTTAAAAATAGATATTAGCAGAAAAAGGTTTCAAGCTGCAGACAGCGTGACCACCTGGACTGCGACTGCAGCATGTGTGCTCTTCCAAACACATTAGTCCATTAGTCCCCTCAGCGCTGATACGGTCCACATTTGCTGCATAACAGCTCTAAATTTTCTCTAACTGCCACTTTTCACATTTTGCTTTGCAGCAAGGGATGCGCTTCAGCGTGGATGTGTTTGGAGAAACCCGAGGGTACATTCTAGAAGTGTACGGAGCCCATTTCGAGCTCCCTGACCTGGGACCTATAGGTTTGTGTTTGCCTGATGTTTGTGCGCAGATGAAGAAAGATGAACACTCATTACAACAATTTTATATATCTCTTTGCCTCTGTTTGCTGCAACATGCTATTGTCGCCTGAATTGTTGACACTTATCTCTGAAAATGTGAGGGATTTTTAGCAATGCTAACAATAATGCTCAGACAAACAGCGGCGTTTTCCCTCGTCCCAGCGTGAATATTCAGCCGTGAAAGTTTTCAATCACCGTATTTGACACTATATTATTTTTAAATCGATTTTTTTTCTTTTTTTTTTACAGTTGGCAGAGTTGAGAGAAATATAGATTTCACTTTTAAATGTTTATTGTTCTAACAAATCTCAACAAATATTTAAAAATAATACAATTGTGACTTTATTGATATTGCTGACAAAAGCCAGAAAAAGCATTTGTGTGTTAAAAGAATAGACACATTTAATTCCCTTCTAGAAGAAATGAATCACTTCCTTTTTTGGTATCACTTTTCAAAATAAAGCGCTTCCTGAAGTTATTCTGACAGAAATATAAGTTTTACAAGAGAAAATAAAATAATTAGAAAAAAAATTGATTAATTCGCTAATTTGTAAAAAAATATCATGGAGTAAATACAAGAAATTGCAAAAACTGGAGGGATTACACACTTAAATACCATAGATAAGTGGTGTAAAATTATTTTTATAAGTACATTTTTAGGTTGATTTTGCTGAAAAAAGTGGTTTAAATTTAATATTTTTATTAATGTTTAGCCATAATGTATTCTTTTGTAAAACGGCTACTGATGGAAATGAGCTGTTAAGCTACAAGCATCTACGCTTTTCAAGCTTAATGTATTTGTATGCTGTCCCCATACATTAATAAACTAAACTAATCCAAAATACAAAATGGACTCAAATTTACAAGTGGTTTCACATGAGAGGTCAGTACATTAGGCAGTGAAAATGGAGGCAGTGCAATAAATTTAAAAAAATGACAGAAAGTCAAGTTTTACTCCTAGAATTTAAAGAAAAATGTTTTAAAAATCTGCAAATAAAATTGTTTTGTCATAAGATATAATCCAAATTGTCATTATTGAAGAGGGTAAAACAAAGAGAGTAAAGACATTAAGTGATACTGTGATGCAGCTTCAGACATACGTGAAAAAATGGGAAAAATAAAACAAAAATATTACAGAAGATGGCAAACATGCCTAAAACAAGTCAGTCTTTTGTTTTAATCAATTTATTAATGGAACACAAAAAAATTGGGAATATTGTTTGTTTTTGTCAAAAATTGGATCTTAATTCTTCACAAAACACAACAAGAAATGTAATTTATTATAACAAACTTAGTCCCAATCAATTTTATTATTCTTTTTATAGACACAGTTTACAAGATTAGAATTTGAAGCAATTTGTGAAAGAAAGTACCCCTTTTAAAAGTTCTTAACGGGTTAAACCTGCCTCATTCAGTGACTTAAGCATTTTTACACAATTTTCATCAAATTTTCTTTGTTTTGCTTAATTACTAAATGTCCGAGAGACTTTTGCCTTTGGATCTGTTCAATATGAAATAGTTTTGGGCGCAAAATCCATACAAGACCCCCAAAAAACGGGTTAAACGGTTGTCATCTCCGAGCCTTCGAGCCGCTTTGGCTGTAACGGTTCACTGGAAATCATTGTGAAAAACAATGTGAGTGAACAAAGTTCAAGCTCACATGTACAAATAGAAGTTAAATTAACCATTCAAAGGAAAACAAACAAGTTCCAAAAAACCCTGCAGCTCTCTGTGAGGCTGACATGGAATGGAAGCTCGATTGAACTGTCCAAATTTTTTAGCACTTCCATGAGAAGGAAGATCATTAAGCTTACAAAAAATAATAAATAGTACAAGCCAATAACATTGATGTCAAAGTTTTGGGGCAAAGTTTGCAGTCATCACAGGTCAGCGTTGAACTCTCTGCTTGAGGGATGACATCCATGTTTTATTTGATTTACGCTAGCAACATTATATATTTTTATGAAGCAAAAATAATAATTGTTAGCTTCCCAAAGGGGAAGTGACTGTTTCCCACAGTTATTCACAAATGGTGACAGAAGGACAAGTGATAAAAGGGAATTAAACTGTTCATTCAATATATCAGAAAGTCGGGATATTACTAAGAATCTGTTTTTACCATAGAAATGTTGAACTAATAAACCATATAAGACAATTCATGTTAACCTGGGGCTTTCGTTGAGTGACCTGTTGCAGTAGCATAGTATGATCTGAGGCCAATCAGTCTGTAGCACAGTTAATGTGAAATAGAAGTCCACACTGCACTGACAAAGATCTCCAGCTGAGTCCAGAGCCTCACATCTTCCCAATATTCCTTAGATTGGCCAGCTTTGCTGGTCAATCAAACTCAGGAAAGGTTCGGTCCCTAAACAGAATATATTACTTTTGGTGGTTTGTGCAGATGACAAGTCCTACTGGAAAATGAAATCAGCAAACTCTGGTCAGTAGAGGGAAACATGGTGTTTCATGGTGTTTCTGTGACCCAGGACTGGATAAAAAACAGTGGACAGGCATCAACAGATAAAAACCTCAAATGACCTACATTTCTTTCTTTCTACAGATTTGGGACCTTGATTTTTTTAAATGAGATGTAGAATTTTTGATGATTTGAAAAGAGGAATTTTGGACCACAGAGTTGTTTTTGCTCTTGTCCCTGGATAAATGTCTCTGCAAAAATGACAGCTAAAGCTCATGTCCCGGGTACATACAGTACATACTCCCAAAAAACAAAATCTTGAAGGGTGTAGTATTTTAAATTTGTTCATTATTATGCTTGGACAGAGCATTTATCTGGGCTGGGGACAGGCACAGACCTAGCCTCTCTTGCGGCCATAGTAGTGTAAAGGATCTGAGTATCAAGCAGTGAGGAAATTAGTCCTATTTTAAGATTCTTTTGATATGATTTAGCCATGAATTTGAACTCACAACCTTCCAGTCCAGTCTCAGGCCAAACACTTTACCACAAGGCCACTGAGCTTCATATTCATCATGGATGGGTTACTTGGATGGGTTTCCAAATATTACTTATGACTGATTACCTGGTTCAGGTGTGTCCAGCCCATTAGAGCATGCCAGAATAGGATATGTTGGAAAACATACAGTACAAGAATGTGACCATCAAGGCCTGGAGTTGCCCATTCCTGATAATTCATAATATGTACAAGTTTCAATACTTGGACACAGCATTCATCTGTGTTCTTAAGTAGCTGCATCCATTTCAGTGGTTACAGGAAAGCTGGAGCCTGTCCTTGTTACTGTTGGGGTACACCCTGCCTGGACATATTGCCAGTCTGTCACAGGGCACACAATCACTCACACACGAGCACACACCTAGGGACAATTTAGTTTAGATCGGCGTCCTACTGGTTTTATGAAAACTCTGCCTTATCTGCTGGTGCTGATTACCTGGTTAGGCGAGTGTAGCCAATAAGAAGCTTCAATTTCAGGCTTTTTGGAAAACATGTTGGACATCAGTGCTGAGTCCTGGATTCTGGACATCCATTTTCTAAAATGTTTTTGGGTCACAGGGCTGCCTGAGCCTAAACCAGCCACTTGTGGACAAAGGCAGGGGATACCCTGGACAAGTCACCAATGGTGGTACAATCACACACCTAGGGACAATTTAACCAATGAAGCATGGTTTTTGGACAGTGGGAAGAAGCCAGAGTTTTCGCTGGAGAAAACCCACACATGCATGGGGAGAACATGCAAACTTCACACATAAAGCTCCTCCATTGGTGGCTCTGTTTCAGGTTCCCCAACTGGTATTTGAGCCAGGGCTTTCTTACTTTGAGGCAAGAGCACTAACCACTGCACCACCATGCCACACCACCAGCTTCTTTATCAATGAAATTGAGTGTCTTGTATTAGGGGTCGTGCAAGACATTATTTATTTGGAACCATTCACATTCATATATACTAGTATATACTGTATGTATGCGAACGAGAATATATGTATGCGAAAGAGAGTATATATGAATGTGAATGGTTCAGAATGAATAATGTCTTGTACGGCCCCTCATAGTCTCGCCCTCCCTCTGTATCTTGTTAATCTTCAGCCCCTAAAGTCTGTAGACATGAGTAATAAATTAATAAACTTTACATACAAAAGTTTTACTCAATTGTAACCAATTTGTAATCGTGTGTGCGTGTTTTCAGGAGCAAACGGTCTGGCCAATCCCGGAGATTTCCTGTGTCCGGTTGCGTGGTTTGAGGATCGCACAGTGCCCTCTGGCTACACAATCATCAACAAGTACCAAGGGAAACTGTTTGCCTGCCAACAGGTGGTTTTTGTCATGTTTAGTTTTTGTGTGGCCCCAACAATCGCACACACCGTCTAAAGGAGGCTCACACGCCTCGCACGCTTGCCTTATTACCCTATTTGAGTTTGTGCATGCTCCGGCGAACACCATCGAACTGTCACAGGACTAACAGGAAACAGTCCAAGTGAAGCATGTGATCCATTAGCTGCTCCTGCCGACTGAACTGCCATCCCTGATGATTTAATATCGAGGCGTTCGCTTTTATCCTTTCAGCAGGTTTCCACCTCGACTCCCTTATGAGTCTTAATCACTCACAATTAGTTAAGGCATTCTGGAGCTGCAGACGGAGTTCCTGTGAAGCTTTGCTTTGTCTGAAAAACCTTTTCCGAGTTAAGCATTAATTTCACCATATTTCACTCGGGGGAATGATCCTCCCCCTCCTGAAATATCCTGTTGGGCACATAATTGGATCGACGCATAATGTCTGACAGGAGGTGTTTTTACTGAGACGAAGAGGAGGCAAGGAGGAGAGGTCCATCAGGGGTGGGGAGAGCCGGTGGGGTGGTAACCGTGGAAACCATGTCAAACCACACTATTATTATTCATAGTAAGAAGTACGTCAAGGCATGATACTGTCTCTTTTTGAAGCAAAACAAACCTCTTTTCTGTTATTTCTTCTTTATGATCTTTTTCCTGCCCCCACCCCTTCTCCTTGCGCCATGAAAGTGAGGGGCACAAAAGCAAGATGGGGGGACAGAGGCCTCATCTCAAGAAAGATGCTGCTCCTATCTGGTCCTGCTGTTTTTTTCACCCGCAGAGTGCTGAAATTGCTCAAATTAACTTATTATTTGCTTGACTGGGCCAATATGTTTGTGTTCTGTGTGCACGTGTGTGTGCAAGCGCTCACTCTGCTTTTTCCTGCATCTTAATCAAATGTACTGTAGTTATTGCAGACGAGTCTCCCAGAAATTACCTGCTCTGGGTCTCCCGAGAGCCCTATTGTATGGCAAGAGTTGACAATAGAGAGTGTTAAGCTGTTTTTTTTGGCACATATTGGTTACATGTGTGAATCTACTTAAGCCGTGTTTGCGTGTTTGCTGGGTCTGTGGAAACGTATGTGAGCGTGTGTGCAGGAGCGCCGAGGTCACCCCAAAGGCAGCTCAAGTTGTAATGAACTATATTGATTTCAGAGCTGCTGTTGAATGGGTTTTTTCGCAGTGACATTATCAGAACAGAGAAACTATATAAAATTGCTGTGGTTTTAACAATCAAGATAAAGGAGTATCTGTGCAAACCCCCCCTCCTCACATAAGTGCACCGCTGCGAGCGTCAAAATGCTCAAAGTTTGGGAAAGTTTGATTGTGAAGCCAATTACCCCATAATACCTGGAGCCTTGAATCACAAAGAACAGGGGAGAATGAAAGAGAAGAAAGATTTAAAGAAGCACACCCTCTCACAATTTTCATTATGACCATTTTTTTCTCTCTTTATGTCAAGAAGTACTCTCTCTGGGAATTTAAGATTACAAAGACATTATTCATTGTTCCTTTTCCCTCGTGAAAAGCTCAATTTAAAGTCTTTTGTGTTTGTTGCTTGGGTACACTTCTTTTATTTGTTTTGTGTTTTTGCACGCAGGATTTCTCCCCGTTCAATGTGGTTGCTTGGCATGGCAACTACACACCTTACAAGTACAACCTGAAGCACTTCATGGTCATCAACTGTGTGGCCTTCGACCATGCGGTATTTTGTTACACTCCTCTTAATAAACTGAATGTATCTACACCTTTCAATCTAAATCTGCTGTTCCTTTAGGATCCATCCATATTTACTGTGCTGACTGCCAAGTCCACCAAACCTGGGGTGGCCATTGCTGATTTTGTCATCTTCCCACCACGATGGGGTGTGGCTGACCACACCTTCCGTCCACCTTACTACCACCGTGAGACCACACTCAACCTCCTCTTCCTGCAGGGAAAGCTCCATGAATTTTTGAAAACCACATTGTTCAGAGGGCTGAATTTCAAAGCCCCAGTTTGAATGGTAATGTCAGGTAGTTTGAGTCGATCATGAATTGAACATGAAAGCGTCCGCATCCACCGCTGCTTCACGACTCCTTTCATTGCAGAGGCTATAACACCATCTTTTGTCCATTTCCATCTTAATCCTCCCAGCTCATCTGTGGAAAGTCCTGCAGCATAGAAATGAGAGTTGTGTTGCAGCTCCCCCTGCTTGTCGTTTCAGGGAACTGCATGAGTGAATTCATGGGTCTGATCAAAGGCCACTATGAAGCCAAAGAGGAGGGTTTCCAGCCTGGAGGAGGCAGCCTCCACAGCATCATGACCCCACACGGTCCCGATGGCGACTGCTTCCAGAAGAACAGCACGGCTGAGCTCAAACCTGAGAGGGTGGCTGAGGGAACCATGGTAACATTAAAAAACCTCAACACACAAGAGTTTTCTAATGCAACCCAAGTTTATTTAACTTGTTTTTACGCTCCAGGCTTTCATGTTTGAGTCATCCTTCAGCATGGCTGTCACTAAGTGGGGTCTCGAAACATGTCAGAGACTGGACAAGACCTACTACCAGTGCTGGGAATCTCTGCGCAGCAACTTCAACCCCAACTGGAAGCCCAGCAAACAGTGAAGCAGTGCTTTTTGAAGACATTTGAGAGAAAATAAAATTCTGAATTACTAAAAACTCTGTTTTAGAATGTTGCATTGTTCACAAATGATGATAGACTTAGTTACAATTTCTCCACTTTTAATTTGAAAATGAAGTCCATCCCACTTTGTGTTAGGTTGGACTGATTTCTCTTGTGGATCAATAAAGTTACATCATTTTGTAAATTTACCAAACTGAGCTCCATAGTCACAGTACCTTTCTTTATCCCTCCCCAAAAATGAACACTATACGAATGGTTGACAATATAATTTTATTTAGTTATTTGTAATTACACACAAACATCATCTCATGATGACAAATTGAACTTGCGCACGAGAGTTCCAGCCTTTATCTGCTCCTCCTTCCTATCCTGTAAACCAAATGACAAACAGATGATTGGTTAGTACAGTTTCCATAGCAACAAAGTCATATCACCCTCACCCTATTCACCTTCCAGACTATTTTTTTTCAAATGCACGCTTTGCGGTCGAGCGTTTTGTGATATGGGAGCATTTTTCTTCCCATCCCGGCAGAGAAGGCAAATATGATAGCCCCGTGGCGTGACAATTGCTGCAAATTCCCCCACGAATTTCAATTGGCGGTGATTTGCAAGGTGAATCTCCATGACAATGGGGGAGGAAATGAAAGCAGGCAGCATGTCAAATGAAGAATTCAGCCTTAATGTAAATGGATCAAAAAAATAAAAAATAGCCCGCCAACTTTGCACCTTTAAGAGATAAATGCATCCCAGCCACTTTTGACAAGTCTATCAAATTATTTTAAATTGGATCTAAAGTCTCCGTAGGCAAAAAAAAGACATACTCTGAACTTTTCAGCGAGACTAGTTGAGAAACCACCAAAGATGCAATGCTGTGAAACTTTCATTCACTAAAACACAAGGTAAATAGAAAAATAATGCAATAGAATGCATGTTTGTGCAGTTTAGAAAGCATGCTACAACTATTTACAAGTAGGTAGAAATGACAAAATCATTTTTTTCCATCTTCACCTCAGGGGGTAAAACACTTTTCTGCTCATTCTTTACTTGGCATTTTGATTGTGGTTTTAACTGGATTATGACTCAGTTGAAGGCCCTAAACCCTCCAAATAAAGTGTCAACTAAATTTGTGTGTGTTCAGGTGTTTTGAACAAAGATAAATCAACCAGACTTGAAATAAAAAAATAAGAAAAGTTTTTCTCTTTCCATTTGAAAGATGATTTTGAATCATGAGAATGTTTAATTCCAAAATGTTTCTAAATCTAACTAGGGACAAACCAAATAATCCACTCCTTAATGAAACCAGATCAGCTATAACCCTTAACCTGCTAAATAATTAATAAGACAGCCATATTATTTTGCAGCAGTGTTAAAAATACAAAACGTTCCATTTAAACAAATGTTTAGTGAGCCAGATGCCTAACGGGGACTAACTTTTGGCAGAATTGGTTTAATAATTTAACAAACAAAACGGAAAATTTGTTTGTATTTTAAGAACTAGATGAAGAAGTAAGTAGATCAACAAAATAAATCTGATCGAGATCAGAAAGAATCTGATCCAGCTTGATCTGATTCTGTATTGTTTGGTGACGACTAAATGAATCAAGTGCATTTAAATAGCAAAACTAGCTTTGAGTTACCATCTTTAAATCTTAAGAAGCTTTGAGTGTCCTTTATTTTGAAAGCACTACATCGTTTATTGCAGATCTTTCTAAAAAAAATAATAAATTTAAATATATATTTATAAACTGCAGGTCTTTTCAAAGTATTCCCTTCTTAACACTTAATGCACCGTTAAAAGAAATAAATGTCTGCCGTGCATCACTTATCGTACCCTATCTGTTTTGAAGACGTAGTAGAAGAAAAATAGAGGGAAAACTCCAAACATTGCTCCCAGCAGTGAAGTCTTCTTTGTTGCTCTGAAGTGTGGGTAAGGGTTGGCTCGCGCGTACACCCATCGTGTCAGGGCGGGGTCGTCCTGTAAAGACACAAAGATACAACATTTCAGAATTTGAGTAGCTGCCTTTCATCAGACAAAAGAGCCATAAAGTGACCTGTAAATGAAAGTTTAGAACTGGTTCCATACATTTTGACTTCTGTTTTTCTGAGTCAACAAATGTTAAACACATTCAATTTGTTTACATTTTGGACTCCTTAAAACTTAAAACTACTAAAAAAAAAAAAATATATACTAAAGTGAAGAGAACCGTGCCAAAATTGTCATATGTCGAGAAAAATTGAAAGACACAAAATACAGAACTGAAATCAATGTTCACATCAGGCAATATATTAAATATGACAACATAATAGAAGTCATAAAAAAGATTAAGTTATTGGAATAACAAAGGATAAGCAATTCTACTGTACAGGTTGTGACAACATTTGGGGCCAGACTCAGAATTTATGCTACTACAATAAGTTTATAGAAGAAATGTAACAAAATTAATTTGACCTGATAAAACAAATAAAAGTTTTTAGCACTCCATGATAGCTTTGCTTTTGAGAACATGTAACTTATCTTTAAAACCAGACAGAAAGAAAGAAGTAGGACAAATAATAAAAGAAAATACCTAACCATATAAAAACAATTAACAAAAATATTTAAAAAATCAGTTTGCACACTCATTTTACTAAGATCATAATACAACCAGAATACGTTACAACTGTAATAAAAAGCAATGCTTAGATTTTACCTTTGAAATAAAAGTGCAACTTGTCTTAATTGGTTTTACATCCATAAAAATAATTATTTATACTCCTAGCTTGCTAGTAGCTGCTAGTTGTTAAATATATTTAATGTAGCAATAATACTAACATTAAACCCGACAGCCGCAATAATACAAGTTAAAATACAGACAAAATAGTCGTTTGTTTATTTGAACTTGTCTTTTTTATTTGTTTTTCGAATTTCATTTGTACTCTACAGCGCCAATGCTAGCATGCTAGCAGTTCCTCGGCCCTCTCCAGGGTGACTTTACTTACAACCAGCTCCTTCCGGTGTGGGTTGTTCAGCTGCAGCTGGTACTGCCTCTTCAGGTTCGCTCGAACCGCAGCCCTCGCTTCCTCCGCACGCCGGTGCTCCGGTGATAAGTTGAAATATTCATTTGGGTCCAATGTTTTTGGCAAAGTGGCCAAGGGCGCCGCTTTGTAATCCGCCATGATTGTTGGTGACGGAAGGACAGTGGCTGCTAATCTCGAAAGGTCTCGCGTGGATTCGTTTGCTGTTACCTCGGCAACGAGACGCTTTTCTCAAGAACAACAGGAAAATGAGCGTCGCGGACAAAAACATTGAAAAAGAACCTGATCATTTAGTTTCAGACGATGACTTAAGGTGTGGAGATTCTCTTGATAATGAGCGGGCTTTTACAAAAGAAGAAGAAGGCCTGGAGGCGACTGGAAAGGTAGTCCAGACGCGGGCAGGGGCCACTTCTGGAGCCATTCCAGGCCCCTCTGACACACTGAACCCTCCAGCCGTGGTGGATTATTTGCGAAACTTTCTTTTCAAGGCAGGCATGTCAGAAACTCTTCACTGTTTTCAAACGGAGTGGTATGAGATGATACAGAAAGGGCTTGTGGATGAAGATCGGGCCGATTTGGTTCCGGACGTTTACTTCCAAAACCAGCGTTTGGAGAGCGAGCTGGAGGTGGCCCGGATGGAGACAGAGTTGTCCAGGCGGACAGCCGCTGCTACAGCTGAGGCCCTGGAGAGGCTCCAGAGAGCCGTGGACGTGGAAAGACGGCTGCAGAACCGCCTGAAGCAGGAGAACAAAAGACTCAGTGAAGAGTCCAGAAAACTCCGGCTGAAATGTGAAAAACAGCAACCCACAGTGCAGCAGAGGATGGATGAAAAGTCCCGGGTGGCTGCAGAGAAAGACAAAAGTGTTTTGCAGCCACAAATAGACCAGCAAAGGTCTTCGTCTGTGGAGTCAACATTAAACAAGACAAACCCACGAAATGCAGTCAGCAAAACTGCCCACATCTAACGCATTCAGGCTTAATCACAAATAAAATCCATGTAAAACTAGTTATATAGAGTGAATGTGCTCATTTTTTGAACACCCTTTGAGTTATAAGTCAAGTGTTGCATCACTGTAGAGATTTACATCAATCAGCCACTAGAGGGAAGTCTCCAACAAGCTAATATGTGTTAATGGGTGTTTGTTAAAAACCCACTCCAATAATAATTGTGGTTTTAACATTTTCTTTTAGCACTTTTCCCACAATAGTGGAAGAAATTAAATCTTAAATTTGCATTTGTCAGTATTTCTTTATCCAAATCAATAAGAATAAGTTGTAGAAAAAAAATACTGTTTGAAAAAAGCCTGTAGCAGTGAAGCAAATATAATTGACTGCCACAAACTCCACTTACAAAAAGATGCATTAACGTCTTCATTGTCCTTGTCTGAGCTGATATCTGGCTGAAAAATGTATGACTGGATACCTCTAATAATTTTGCCAGTTTTGTTGCACTACTAATATTGGATTTGGGGGTGTGAGGGACTTTAAGCCAGCGGAGGAGAGTACAAACAAAGGAATGATGGGAAATGAGTTAAGGCTTACTTTGTGCCAGTGGTTCCGCCAACAAACAAGTTTCCCACAGAATCTTAGAAAATGACAAAGACTGTTTGATTTTGACTAAAAATGGCATGATCATAATTAAAATACAACTGGAAATGCTTTTAAAATAGATCATAAAATGATCGGAGAGGGACTTTAAAAAAAATATCCTTATTCCTAGATTTCAGAGAAAATCCTGCTCGTTTTGTTGCTAAGTAAGGATGCACTTGAGTTTAGGACAAAGAAAACAGAAAAAGTGTAAATTAAAAATAAATGGACTAAATTAAGAGGGGCCTTTTTGATTAGATAGCTAGATTAAACATTCATAAGCATATTTGTTTGCTACAGTCTTGTAAAGGCTAAACATAAGGTGTTTTTTTTCTGTGATGTTAAACACTTTGATACAGAACATTTCTTCATTTTTCATATAATTTTCTTCAATCTTCAGCATCATATTGCAGCAGCAGAGTGATCCAAAGGTCCACACGAGCTACAGAATACCAGACCGGGATTTATTGTCCTTGCAGGACCTCTGGAGAACCTCCCGCTCTGCAGTCTTGAAACATCTATTTATGACTTTCAAATGAAATTCTGCGTGAGACTACTCCTGGGTTTAGAGAGAGTTCTAGCCATCAGATGAAATATTAAAATGTTTCTGCCATGGCCGACTCCTTGCAGCCTCACTGACTATAGAGTTGAACTTTAACCACATGAAACAATGAATGTTTTGTCCTTTTCTATTCAGTTCTGCACTCCCTGCCATTTCTAATAGTGTTCACACATTTATTTTCTACAATACCCTTATGTTTTATTTATCTGGCTGGCATTTATTCTTGGTGCACTGATTGCGCAAACTCTGACAGATAGCAGAAATTAGGATGTGGTTCAGAGGCAGCTGCAAGCTGTGACGAAATGAAAAGGATCATTTCCATGAGCACACGATTTAATCATGTTCTAAATCTGAAGCCTTTTTTCTGCTGCTTTGGTCTTTTAAAGCAATTTGGGCTTAAAAGACTTGCTTTAAAAGACTCAAACTGGATTATTATCCAACTTTAATAAAAAGTATTCACTTCATTATATGATTAGTCCGGCTAATTTGTAAAGATAATGACATAATACACTGTTTCAGGTGGTTAAAACACTTTTTTTGAAACAGTAACAAAGGAAGTCCTGAGAGGAATATTCCTACATTGTGAAGCAGCTGCTGACTGGCAGCACTCCAGTCCAGTCCAGCCCTCCTTCTCCTCCCTGCTCCAAAACTAGCAAAGTACGCCTCCATTCCTGCAGTAGTTGCCACATCAGATGAAAGAATTTGTCCTATTTCAAATTCACAAGTTAGTTTATGAAAGCAGCACTGACCAGCCTTATTGGAACAATTGAAGAATTTAGAAAAAAGGAGCAGCAGCTGATGAAAGAGACTTTGTTTCCCTCCACCTGAACTTCATCTATTCCTCACTTCATCCTCTTCCAAACAAAGTCCTTCTTATTTCTGTCTCTCATGTAATTTATTATATTTGTCATTTTTATAAGTTATACTGCAAACTGTTTATTTTTGTTTTCAAATTTTTGAAATTGTATTTTTTAAGGTTTTGTAAAGACTTTTTACTTACAGGAAGTATTTGCATTGTGCAGTCTGATGGAAAAACTTCATTTTTATTTATTTTCTAAGATACATCTGTTCATTCAACTTTTTATCTTTGTCCATCAGAGGTCGGCTCAGCGATACAGCTTTCAATGCTTCAAGGTGGTTTGGCAGAGACTTTTACACTGGATGCCCAGCTTGACACAACCCTGTATTTTATCCAGATTGGGGATCAACACAGCGCAAAGGGCCTTGTCGAGGACCCACACTGGGAATTGAACCTTGATTTCCTGCACTTTATCGAGCTATCCAGCCCCTAATGTATTTGTGCTTTGTAAAAACACAAGTTTAGCAAAGAAAAACCCAAAGTATTTATTTTTTGACAGGGTATTCCCTTAAACAGTTGTAAAAAAACATTATTTTGTATCTTTCAATCACTTGCAGAATTATATTCTCATGAAATACTTTAAAAGTTAAATTATGAAGAAAAGTATGCAATCTTAAAGGTTTATGGGTGGTCTGCCACACAGACCTGGGGTAGGGGTCATCTGTGCTCTGCTCTGGGGTTTGGACGCTCAGGTGGCAGATGGAATGTGCACTCCACTTGACCAAAAGTGAAGTTGGCCGGGATTTCATTGTAACTCATCCCAATATTAATCACCAGGAACCAAGTGGGCGTCAACAACGGCAAAAAGGACAATAAAAACAAAATGTTCTTATATTTGTGGAACTGGAATCCTTAATGGCTTAATGATAACCTGCTTGTTGTCCTGCTCTCCACTGAAGTTAGGGAGTTTCCACATCTGATGGAAGTCTTTTTGCTCCTGACCTCCAGTCATCTGCAGAAGGCAAAGCCATGAACTGTGCCAGATGGCAGTGACCACCTGGAGACGCCAACCTTGAAGCTGGATGGTTGAAAAGGAGTCTCCGGTGGCAGAATTACAATATATATATATATATATAAATGAATGTGCAATTCAAAAGAAATAAGAAGTGGTGTCCAAAACTGCATTGTAGTAAATGAAGCATAAGTTTGAAAAATAAAACTTTTATGTTTTCCTTGATTAAATAGATATGAAAATATGAAACTGTTTATAGTTTTAACAAAATACAGTGTCTTGAATAGGAATTAAACGAAAACGAAGAAACAGATATCAGTTTTTCAATTTTTTACCATGTGTGTTTGAAACTGGTTTACAAAAAGCGGATATCAATAAATGGTAAATGTTTTTTTAAGCCATCAGGTGAAGTTGAATAATTTTCCACTGGTTAAACAGCCCACTGGTTAAAATAATTGAAAACACAGATGTAATTTTGCAAACAAATATTTAACATTTTTATTTGGAACAAGGAAAATCACATTTTTTCAATTCTACATTTTGGTTGGAGTTTAGGAAAATTGCAAAACTGTGATTTTTGCACTTATTGAAGTGGCACAAATATACAAGAAAAATAGTTGCACAATTTATTCTATTTTATCTAAAAAAAAACGCATTAAAGTTAATGATGAATCAACCGAAGCTCTTTTGTACACTTAAATCTGTCCTGTCCTCTTGTCCAACTTTCCTAAGTGGGGGTTTGTATAAGGACTTTTCATAGTTTCATGGGAAGTTTTTGACTTTGTAGCTGAGGCTGATTGTAATTCTTCTCCTGCCTGTTCAACTCCCTTGCTGTCCTTTCTCCTTCCCTCTCCACTGACAGCCCCATCCACATCAAAGTCCAGTGCGACCTTTGTGTCAAACTAAAGAGATTGAAGAAAGAAAAAAACATTTATTTTCATCGCCCTTGGCCTAGACTGAAACAAACCCACCCAACACTCTGCATCCTGATGCCTCCCCTCAGCTGGTTTCTGCTATGTAATCGGTGCTGTTTATTAATCCAAGGATCACCGGACAGACTGGTTTAACAAGATTGCTTTTGCTATCAGCAAGACCAAATGGAGTTCTGCATTATGCATGATGCAGTGTCTCGTCAAAAAACACACTACTTACTGTAAGGAAATTACCACATTTTTTGTGGATTCATATAGGGATGAAAAACTTGTGGTTATGTTTTCACAAATGTGGAAATTAGAAATAACCATTTGAGATTGCTAAAATTAATAAATTATGAAAAAATAATATTTTGTTGAAAACTGTTTACATTTTAAAAGCAAAACAATGTAAAGATAATAGGTTTGAGCTCAAAAGTAAGGTATTTTTTTTAAATACCGGCAAAAATAAAAAGGAGCAAAACAAAGCACTTAAAAAAATAGAGTTCTGTTTGTCACAAAAAACTTCTGTGCTTTAAACCTTAATATCAATTTGATTGACTTTATATCATTTAATGTATTTTCAAAATGTTCCAAGCGGCCTTTTAATTATGATTATTCCGTTTTAAGGCATTAAAACATCATTTTCTAGGACATAGTTTCTGCAGAGTGGTAGGAGTTCATCAGAAATTTGCCTCTGAGTTGTGGGTCGACTGTTGGCACAAAGTAAGCCTGCCCCCTTTTCCCTTCATCCCTTGTTTATACTTTCTCCTGCTACCTTACGGCCCCTCACAATCCCAAGCTAACATTAGCGGTGCAACAAAAAGGGAGAGCAAAATCGGAGGTATCCAGCTGAAAATTTTGATCCAGATACAACTCGAATGAGGAAAATTCATATGGATCTAGTTGTCTACAAGTGGATGCAGCAGAACAGGGAGCTTGTGGCTTGACGATTGTAGAAACTACAAGTTTGTTCTAACAGGATTTTTTAATATGCTCTAGATTCACAATGTTTTGAGTGAGAAAAAAAATTAGCAATGCAGTTTTAATCTTAATTTTCTTTATATATCTCTTCCATCATCAGAAAAATGCTACAAGAACATGTTAAAACACACTTTTTATCAGAGTGGGTCTTTAAAGCTCATACATTATGTTAACGTCCGTATCTGATTCTGTCCATTTGTCTGTTGTGACAAAGTTAGGCCTTTGCTGACAGCAGTTAGAGGAAGTTTTGACCGAAAGTCTTTAAGGACCAGTTCGAGGGAGTTGATTTCAGGTCAGAAGGGATGTCACAACATTGAAAGAGACAGCCTGTGTCTGATCTGATGAGAAGAGACAAAGGATGAAGAGAAGGGCTCAGATTCTGCCCAAAAGGGAGTCTGAGATCAGCTGGAGCAGAAAAGACATGGAAAATATTCAAACTACCTTTTGAGGAAGAAAACAAATTAAATATGTCCCTTTTAACTGTTATAAACTAATTAAAATAACTTGATTATTAAAAAGCTTGGATTTATCTATTATTGGGAGTTAGATTGACCATTTAACTATCTTCATTTGTGTTTTACACACTTAGAAACATCTTCCAGTATTCTCCACAGTCCTCACTGGACAAATCTGTCTGACTAAACTGGGTGTTTCTAAAAAAGCTTTGTATAGGTTTTTTTTTGGGAAAAACTGGTATCACAGATCTGATTTGTGACTGTTTTTCCCACAACTCCTGTTGTCTGAGATGAAGACGTTCCCTTTCCACGAGAAAATAGTAGTTATGCGGCGGTTTCTAAAGCTTGGGGAAATTGACGCTTAGCCACTAACTGCGCTCAAAACTGACTGGGATTTTATGGGAAAGTCTGAGATATCGCTCTATTTGGGTCATTTCCAACCACAGACCTTTATATTGAAGGCCTCCAGATTACTTTGATGGTGGTGATTATCATCAGCTTTCATCTCCAAGGGATGACTTCAGCCAAAGTGGAGTGGAAACTCTGTCACACACAATGATACCAACCGCAGCGGCCAGAACGCTGCTACAAACATTTCCTCTGCTTGCTGCGCCGACTCCAAATCTCTCTCATGAGGACGTTCTCCGATGCTGCTTTAAAAGTGTCTTTATTGAGTTTGGATGTGTCCTTTAGAGTTTGCATATGCGTGCTGTGCACACAGATTTGCCACATTTCATCAGGAGGTTCCCATGATGCATTAGCTCAAGGATACAGTCTGTCAGTGACACCCCGCTGACAGCTGCCACAGTGTGTGTGTGAAAGAGGAAAAGGATTGAGTCAATTCAGGCTGTTCCTCCTGTTGCTTTCAAGCAGAAATGTGATGTGTTGTCTTTATTTTTTCTTTAACAAATTCAGGTTGAATAACATCAGGGTCTCACGTTTGTTTGCTTTCTCCACCATCGAGCCGCTAAAGCATCTTTAGCACCAATTATGTGCTCAGGGGGAAAATGCCAAGTTTATAAATAGTGTTTTGTTGAGTGTCTATCTATTTGTGCCTGTAAAACCATAAAAACGAGACCCGGAGCGCTGCATGTCTATGTCACGAGCTGCGGGCTTTGATCAGTAAACGAGGAGAGGATGAGTCACTCTCCTCACTTATTGCTTTTTTTACTGGCTCACTTTCCTTATCTGGTTGCCTCTAAGCTGGGATTTGCTGCTATTTCCTCCAAGCCTTCTTAATATATTTTATTTATTTGCCTTTTTGCTTTTGAACATGCGATACACCACTTTTTTTCGTCAAAGTGACCTGATTTATCAACCGAAAATCTTTTTTAGCACAGGTTTTTATATCGCTGACTCTAGACAGCTCTGCCTTTTTCTTTTTATATACCAAAATGAATTAAAAATGACTCAAGATATTTAAAGTTTTGGCTCCTGGAGCAGATGGTCTGGACTTCCTTATCCCTCACATGGAGACAGCTTGCCCTTGGCTGCACTAACACAGACAGATTAGAGTTTCCTGTGAGGTCCTGCTGGGTTTGCGCAGTGGGTTTTATTCCTACCTGTAATGATTTCCATTTGTGAAAATGCCAAAAAACAAGCCCATTTGAACTTAACTGATAGACCAGATAATATTATAAAGTCTAAGTGTAATATAATCAGGAAAAGAAAAACAAGTTTTGGGCAGGAAAGTAGAAAAAAAAGGACTTGATTATTAAAGTCTTTATTAGCTTTGGATTCCATGTATTGGAACCAGATACAAGAAAAAGTTCTGCAAAAATATATCTTCAATCAATAAAAGAAATATGTGATTAATTAGAAACACACATAACAGCTATATTATCATAAAGAACATGCAGGGATATATTAGAAATTAGAACTGCTTAATCTAGAAGGGAGCTGTAATTATAGACTGTGAGCTAGTTTAGCAATCTAATGATGCGCACACTATTACGCTGACAGTTTTTCTTGTAAATTTTAGATTTTTCAGAACAGTCTTTAGTTTGCTTTCTCTTTTACACGCTCCTTTCAGGTCTTTCGCTCTGTCCGTCAGTCTGGGGATCTCCCTGAAGACAACAAAGATGTTAGATTACTCACAAATTCAGCAAATGATTCCTTTGACATAAATAAATGCTAATCGATGACCCACCAAGACAGAGAAAGCTCCGGTACGACCTGTCTTCCCCCTCTTGAGTGGATCCAGCTTCACCTGTCTCCTCACTCTGACCACCTGCAGGAGTGTTGACATACAGTAAGTGAGTGTTTTCCCGCTGCAGAACTGAGAAGTCCCGAATGACTGACTGCTTAACCAGACGGATCACAGAGGTGAGCATGTTAAGCTGATCCAATAAAACACAGGGAGGTGGCTTTGCAATTCTTGATGGAACATTTTCCTCGGCCCAGCTGTTCCTCTGCTGCTTCCAGGTTGCCATGGAGACTCACCTGTAGGGGGGCGGATGTCTTGTCGTTGCTAAGGAGGGAGAAAGTGCCGGGGCGGGTTTTGCGCTTGCTCTTTTTCTTCGCAGCTTGAATCAAATGTCTCCTGGACCTATCAGCCTGAGGAGCACATTGAGATGGAGGTTCATATAGATGAAGTCCATACAGGGTTTAAATCAGCTGTGTTAAACTTTTAAATCAAAGATACAAAATTATTATTTTAACTCCAACATGAATATTTAGCTGTTTGGTTAATTTTGTAGTGTGTATTTCACTTCTGCCAGCTTGTACAGAAGGTATATGTCAAAACTTCCTGGATCTTAGAGGGTCTATACCATGCAAAATCAACTTTTTGAGTTTTTAAATGTATTAAGATGTTCATTCCTCACTATAAACAACCCCAAAGTGGTGTTTTGACCCATTCACGCATTTCTGAGCATTCCTCTAAAAATCTGAGCACCAGCCCCTCCCAAATCACGAAAACAAGCAAGTTTTCACAAAGTGCGAACAGCCCCTTCAGGGAAGAGTCTTCACTGCCAGCACCACCCTCAGGGCTGACAAAAACACACAAGTTATGTCCGAATTCCTTCACTACTCACTATAAAGTGCGTTCGCCATTTTGTTGTTCTGTCCAAATCTACAATCCCAAAATCAAGTACCCTAAAAATTTCCCAGAAGTCTTTGTGAAAAACTAGAGTGCATCAATGCTCACTAGATTAGCAAACATAGACCATAGTGCATAGCATCCAAACAATTTTTGCTAAAATAATGTGCTTACATGTAATTAATAAATAAAACATCCACATTTTCATCATCAGAACTCAGTAGAGTTATAAATAGATGTCTTAAAGTGCTTGTATAGATTAGATTTTTATCACTTACATCATATCCGCTGCTTAAAAAAAACAAACAAAACGTAATAAGGATCGTGTCCGAATTCCATTCAAAATCCAGGACTCTAAATAGTCCTGCACTAAATAGTTTTTTAGTGATTAGGGATTAGGGTGGGGATTCAGACATAGAAATAGATTTTCTAGAAGCTTCGGCTAGCTTCTGGAAACTAGTGGTGATCAGCTGGTCATAAAATGGCGAGGCATCTTACTTCTGAGTAGAAAAAGAGTCGGCAAAAATAACTCATATTTCAGAAATAATGTGTTCTTTCATGTCCCATAGGTAACATATGATCATAATTATAGATATAGTTTACTTTCAAAGGCTAAAAAAACATGGTATAGTCCTAATCCAATCATCTTTTGAGATATTTTTAAAACAGTGGTCTTTTAATTCTGATTATGCCATTTTTTTTTTTTTTTTTACAAAATAAAGAGCGACTTGTGTCATTTTCTAGGACACAGCTTTGACCTTGTTTTAATGGGTTTAGTTGTTAATGTAAATTCTTCATGTAAATTAATTTGTAAATTTTGGGAAATCCTTTAAAGTTTTTGTGAAACTTGTAAGATTTTTTGCATGTTCTGCTTATGGATCCAGGAAGACTATATAGTGAGCACTTTTTGGAAGGTAGTGGAGTTCCAACTAAACAAATAACAAAATAAATTCACTCCTGCTAGCTTACAGTCTCTCACAACCCCGAGCTAACATTACCAGTGCAACAAAAATGGTGAGCAATATTAAAGCAGTTGTGGATGCATCTGAATGGACCGCTAGATGGAAGCTTACGGCCTTGCTAATTGTAGTTTGTACGTGACAACTACAAGGTTTATCAAACAATATTTTTTTTATCTGCTCCTGTTTCATAACAATTTGAATAAAACAATTCTCAGAAACGCTATTTTAAGCTTGATATTCTTTAAATATTTCCTACACCATGAAAAATCCTACAAGAACATGACAAAATCACCAAAAAGAAACATTTCAATGGAGTAGGTCTTTAACTACCCCCCGCATCCCCCTCAATTAGGCTTTGCTGACTCCAGCCTGAGCATCAGGAGTGGTTTACCTGGATGAGAGTTTTAGGGAAGCCTCTGACAGACACAGCTCCAGGCAGGCTTAAGTGACTCAGGTGGGTGGGACCCCGCCGCTCCAGCTGCCTCTTACGTCTGAGCGAAACCTACGAGAATGAGAGAGTCAAAAACCCACAACCACAGCCAGGCCAGTATGTTTCCCTGAAGGTTAGTGTGCCTCATGTTTCGTGTGCTGTGGGCGCTGACTGAGCTCCAGTCTGCTTTCCATCACTGGAAGTTCAGCTCCAATACCGGGGGGAGGAAACAGCCAGATGAATATTGCTTTTGGCTCCATCATTTCCTGCACTAGTTTGCTCAGCTAAATCACTGTTATTGATCCACTCATTTTCAAAATAAATGAACTGTCACTTTGATAAACGATGGATTTTATTCTGCTACTTAGGACGTTAGACATATAACAACATACCCTGGAGGGTTTACCTCGATCGATGATTTCCTTTTTACTTTACTGAGGAAAAGGATCAAATATCAAAGAAAAAAAAGGTTAACCTCAAAGATTGGAAGTCGGTTTTCAGGTGATAGAGTTAAATGATCTGGCTGGTGGTGCTGCGAGGGGAAAGTCACTGCACTTCAGAAAGAATGTGGTCAGCACTTTGCTTAAGATTGTGCTGACAAGCCACAGCGCTGAAAGCCAAGGCTGAACGACAGGTGTTAATGTCTGAGAGGAAATCTCAGGAGTCCAACAGGAAAGCTTTATCAAATGAGTTATTTAAATTAATCTAAACTGTCAAATTCAGAGTGTATGCACCATATTCCATCACAATCATCTTTTATGTTTTTAAGTGGAAAAATTAGGAAAGCGAAAATGTTAAAATGATTGCTTTTTGAGTCAGATTTAAAAAAAAAAATCTAAATTGATGACGTGTCAATTTGTGGGGATGATAAGTTAACATTAGTTTTTAAAAAAAATAAATATACATTTAGTCTTTCTGAAACTTTGGGAGGCAAGAGGAAGGAATTTTGTTTGTCGTCCGTGATTCTCT
>NC_050531.1:11941803-11946061 GCF_002922805.2 Oryzias melastigma
TGGAATTCAAGTTTTTTTTTTATGTTTTTAAGCATGCTGACTTTTTGGATACATTTTTAATCACTTTAAATCTTAAATAATTTTTTTCTGGCTCATTTAGATTTGAAATTGTGGTGAAAACTATCTCAGGCAAACATCAGGGGTTTTAAAGTGAAATTGTAAATGTCAGATAGAACCATTTCCTCAAACATTTCCTCTAAAAATGCAGACATTTCTCCTGAAATCTTTCCATTTGTTTGCTCTCCCTGAAGTCTGACTGGGTAATATCATGTTTGGACTTCTTTTGCTGCAGCTTACAGTCACCGAAGGAGAAAACTGATCTGAATCACACAGTGAATTCTAGCGTCTGTGGACTTTCTGTCAGGAAAAAGTGAGTCACCGCATTATCCATGAGCAGAAACCCTTCAATATCCCTGCTGAGTAACACGGTTCAAAGTGATGGTTTAGAACCACTCCAAGCTGCATAAGTGGTTCAAACCAGCACAGACTGACCAACTTTCCACTCACAGATTTGTAACAATGGGTCACTTTCCTCCATGAGTAAGTGAACACATTTGTGCACTCAATTAAACTGTTTTTCCTCTGGAAATTGTGGCAAATACAACTAAACATGTATTATTTTATGCAAAAATAAAAAATAGTTACTTTATTAAGATGTTTTAAGAACTTTCCATCATTGCAAATCTGATAAATCTTTGGAAAACCAGGTGTTTGAACTTATGAAAGATGCAAACGTGACACTTACCAGCCCATCGGTGAAGGGTAATGCCCTCTGCTCACTCGGATCATCTTGCTGAGAGAAAAAGAAAGTCAGAACTGAAATAACTGTTTTTCCAAAGAAAAAGTTTTCATTTGGCAAAGAAAATTGTTGCTCAAAGCGACAGCTTCTGTAACCGACTCATAAATTAAGTCTTTCATTTCTACAAACTTGAGCTCCTCACCCAGTCTTCAGGCTCTTGCAAAGCGTGTGTTTTTGACCCCTAAATTCAAGATTTAATGTTTTCCACATCAAGCGGAGCAGACGAGCGCAACTAAAACTTAACTAAATCAGCAAATATAGCCTCTGAGAAGATGCTGCTGCTGGTAATCGTTAGCTGCCACCACAACTGAAGCGTGTAATTGTGCGTGCTCTAATTACACAAGAACTGTCTGCAGCAGAAAGAAAAAATGTAGTGCAAACTCCATCAGCAGAAGTTCCCAGCGACAAACTCATCGTCAACGCGATTGCTTTGGACAGAACATGCAGACTGTCCACAGAAAAATGTTGACCGCAGCTTTAAAGTGTAACAGCTGGTATCCACATGAAGCGCCAAGAGAGAGGGATTTTTCTTCCATGGAGGGGTGTATTTTTGGTGGCACGTCTGCAAACACCATCACAATAAGACTTGGTGAGAAGAGTCTGGACAGGTCAGGGATTGACGGTACTCGTCTCCACCCAAGTCTCACCTCTGAGCAATGTTTTTCTTGATGTAAGAGCAGTTAAATGCTTCCTTTGACCCAACAATACAGGAAAGAAGAAACTTAAGGTGATTTATTCCTTTCATGTGAAAAAAAGTTGTAAAGTCAATTCATCTTAGAGTGAGTGATGGTGAGAATTGCAGATTTATTTTACTACATCTTTTAATTTTACTAAAGAAATCCCACTCTTAACAACCTTTGATACAAATTTTGCAGATATCTTCTACATTAAATTTGACAGAGTTCAGTGGATGCAAACAACATTTAAGTAGGCTCAAATGTGATGCACTTACCTGCGTGGACTCAGCACCTAACATCACGACCGACACATAATGAACACCTCCGTCCTTCCCTAACTATCACATATATTCCAAGTGCGTCACGTACCTGTCTGTTTGTGGTCTGCCCGCGGACGCAGAGCTCTCCTCGGCTTGCTCCTGAGCAGTCCAAGGCTTGTGACAGCAAGCTCGCCTGCAGGCACAGCACACACACCCAGACGCTAAACCCCATGATCCAGGCAGGAACCAGACTGTTCCCAGCCTCCGTCAGCTCTCAGCTTTATATTCTCGGCCTCTCCTAATGGGGAACAGATGCAGGGAAACGGGAGGCCATGCCAGCTTCACGCAGACAAACAGCCCACCACAAGCATGTGCTCCACGCCAGCCAGTGGCCTGTGGTCCTGCAGAAACATGTTAGACATCTTCCAGGGTCTCCTGCTCTACATTCATCTACCCCAACCCAAAGAGGAAAAATAAACTCAAATTTCCACTTATGTCTGCAATGCAGCTGTTGAAGTTTAATGAAAACTCTTAACATAAAAAAAATGTTTTTCTGCTTCCTGCTGAGATGTGACCAAAAGTAGAATGATGTAGTTACTGTTTTGACTGCACTTTTTATTCTAAACAATTTAGTGATTTGAAAACACCAATCACATATATAAGTGATAATCAGAGTTGGTGGTTCCAATTACAAAAGTAACGTATTACAGTAACAAATTACCTTTTCTTCTTTGTGGTCAGTCGCTAAAGACTTTTAAACTCATTTTGACTTAACTGACAATTACCATTATTTCTCATGCTCTGACAGTCATGTCTTGTCCTGTTTTTTTTTTTTTTTTTTTTTTTTTCCGTAACCATTATCTGTCTGTATTGTTGTCGTAGCTCAACAAGTGAAGTAAGTTTAAGCTGCTTTCATTAGATAGCATTTGTTTTAGTCGAATGTGTCACACTTGTCTCATTTTCTCTATTTGGTCTGTTTTTTTAATACGAAAAGTCTATTTTTAGAAATGTTTTTATGGACCAAACCATCTTAAGTTGAGGATTGTCCTTTTATTGTTCTCCACTTTACTTTTAATTAACTGCTTTAGTCAATTTTGAGCATTTCACCACTTATTGAGAAGTAAAATGTTCTTGGAAGATAATTTCAAGGTAATGTAGAAGTCATGAACACATCTAAAACAGATATATGGTACATTAAGGGATTACTTTTAATTTACATTAAAATGTATTTTAATGTAAATTGCAAAAACATTGCGAAAGAAATGTAAAATATAGGAATCACAGCTACCCGCAGTTTCAGAGCGAGTAGCAGAGGTTATGTTGAATTTAAACATTATTAATGTGCTATTAGAACAGTGTAAAGAAACATACAGTGAAAATACAATTAAGGATAAAAAAATATGTATAATCTGTTGGTGTTGAGCTTTGCAGCTTCAACAGCAATGAGCTCCAAGTGGGAAAATGTGACAGAAAAGATGACATATTAGGAACAAAAACATCAATCAGGCTACAATGACTAACTTTACATCACTACTCTAAATTAATGTGACGATATAACAAATGCCCCTCACCCCCAATCCTGCACCTTGACAAAATATTAGATTATAATTGGCATTAATATGTAAATTAACAAGAAATAAAAATAAAAATCACTTATGTTTTTGCTTTCAAATAGATGCTAAATTAAGGTAATTTTGGAGTTGTAGTGGTTTGATCCATATTTCCATAATTGGGCATGAACTTTCAATATTTTACTCTCCATAAAATATATATTTTGTCAAAATTATACAAGTTAGAAATAAGTGCAAGAAAGCATCAGATCATTAATAACAATAAAATGATCTGGAAGGCTGGATTATGTGACCTAAATTCTTTGTGATGCAGCTTTGGTTGGCAAAGACAGAGCAAACATTTCCGTTAGGTCATCACCAAGTTTTTGGTTTTATAGTTCCATGCAGGTTTTCTAAAGAGCTGTGAAGTTTTTGGGAATGCACTGGAAAACATGGACTATCAGCTCCCTCCACAGATTCTCTATTGGATTGAGGTCCAGAGACAGGCTATCTCACTCGAGAAGCTTTAAATACTATTTTACATACGTAAACACTCTTTTGTGGCCCCAAAATCATTGTCATGCTAGAAGATCCAGCCATGTTTCATCCTCAAAGTTGTCCTGTCGTCTTTCCAGAAAAACAGCCCCAAAGCATGATGTTTCCACCCCCATGCTTCACTCCAAGTTTAGTGTTATTGGGTTGCAACTCAGCAATCTTTCCCTCCAAACACAGCAGGTGACATTTATACCAAAGAGTTTCCTTTTGGTCTCATCTGATCACATGGCATCTTAATCTGGATCATCCCTGAATTTTTTTGGACAATCTTATCTCTAGTGTCTTAAGACAGCTCTTTAGTCTTGGTCATGAATAGATTGCAGTCTGACAGCTTAAAGGCATGGACAGGTATCTTTTATAACCAGGAGCCATTAATACAGGCAACAAGTGACGGATAGAACAAGTAACAGGTCTGTG
>NC_050531.1:11946165-11964694 GCF_002922805.2 Oryzias melastigma
TTGAAGTGTATCTGATTTACATTACAGACGTCTCTTATAATATCAGTGGGAAAACTTGCTGTATCAGTGACTGAAAAATATGTATTTCCTCACTTTACTGCATATGTAGTATTTAAAGCATAAAACAGCAAAAGGAAAGCATTTTCTGTTCAAGAATAGAAACACAGAATGAAGTGAGTGGGAGCAAGGAAAGAATAAATCAAATCAAATGAAAACAAATCTCGACTTGGCTCCCACAATGTGCCACTGAACAAATATGCAAACCAAATCATTTTAATTGCTGACCTAAAGAAAAAGAATGAACCAGTTTCCTGTCTGTTTTGTGAGTGTTATTCTTCCTGTAAATAAGACGTAAAATCAGTGACTTAAACTTCTTTTATAGTCTTGCATGTGAATGTGAAGATCTTTGGGAGAGTACCGGCCAACCAGCTGCAAGTACACGGTGTGACTTGATGGACGGGATGTTTAGTCTGAAGGCAGAGTTCAAGAGGAGCAAAAAAATACCCGAAAGCAGAATGCGTTGTTTAATCTGGCAGTCGAGTCTGCGAGCAGACAAACACAACTTTCTTTACTCGACAAAACAGTCTGTTTGTTTCTGCTGGAATCCTCATTTATCCTCATCTTAAAATGTATTCAGTAAAATCTGTCGGGATCTTTTTACCAAGGTTACAAGACAAAAAAGAAGGAGAGTTGTCTGTTTTTGTTAACCCTTTCATTGAGCCTAAAGTTTGAGCTCTATATGGAATTTCCACATTCAAGAGTTATTTATTGTCAGCTGTGCTTTCAACTCATGCGTCCTGTGAAGGTGTCTGAATTGAAGGCTATTGTCCCAGAGCCCCCCACTTCCTGAGAAATCCCCTTTATTTCTCCTCAGCCCTCATCTGGTCTTGTGTTTAAGAAGAGAGTGTGTTTCATGTGTGCTTGACTGCGTGGCAACTTTAAGACAAATTTGAAAACAGAGAAAATTTGGAAAAAGTGGTTTAATCTGCACCAAACAGCAGAAAAATACCCTATTGCTGTTTAATTACAAAAAAATATCAGCTGAAAAAAATAAGTGAAACCTAGAAAAAATTGAGATAATTCCAGAGTTGAAGTGGAAACAAAAAATACATGATTTTTTAATTTTTATTTATATGATTAAAAAAGGGCAAAAAACACAAATTATTTAGAAAAAAAAAAACAATTATAGAACCAGAGCAACAAACCCTGACTAACTTTAGTAACATTATAGAACAAAAGTTCTCATATATCAAAGATGAACAATTTTTAAAAGAAAAGTCAAACAAGCATCTGCTGCAGTCATCTGTGCTCTCTTCTGCTGTTGCAGCAAACACTTATTACATTTTAAGGACGGGTCATTAAGTAAGGAACTGCAGGTCAAACAGATGGAATGAACTTGCAGAGCACCCTCTGCTGGATCAGGAGGTAAACTATACTGTTTTACAGGCCATAAATCAAGTTATTGATTTTTCCATAACTTTTTTCAAATATTTTATGTTTTTCAAATATAAAAGATCGTGGCGTTTCTATCATTTAAATTCTGCATGTGAGTTGCAGACAAGAACACGAATACCAGTTTAGAAACTATGATATTCTCTGGTAAATTCCAAGTGTTCTAACTGCTATGGAGGTGGTTTTGTCAAACATCAGGGTTTGTCAAAAATACTTCTTTACTGCTCAACTTGGTCTCATCAATAGCTGGGAATATCTGGGAATTTTCTTTTTTTAATTTCTTTTCCATTATAGTCACATTGTTGTGTTTTTTTTTTTATCTTCAGTTCAGGTTTGGTTTCTGCTTCTGCTCCAGGTTTATTTAGTTGATTTCCTTCAATCAATCTTTAACTCTATAAGTGTCTTGTTTTAAGTTTTGCATCTTTTAAAATGTATTTAGGGTTGAGTTAGTCCAATGACCCTCTAACTTTCGACTATCGTAACTCTTCAACTGTTTACATAATTAACGTGAATAAAGCACTGATATGTAACACATGCTCTTTGACATACCATAACTTATTGATGTTTATGCAATCAACTTAAATGAATTGATTCTGGGACATATAAATCAGCTTTTCATATTGACTTTGCACTGATTTACAACACATAACTCAGGTAAAAATTGGCACAAGGCCACTTTTCTCTGCATAAGAATCAGCAGATTCAAGTTGATCATGTAAATGGTCTAAAGTATGAAGCACTATTGTGGGATCCTTTGTCCAAAATTCACAACACAAAAGTTGCAAATGTTGGCAATCATCACTGTTGATTTGAACACAGCAATAGTAAAGAGTGAACGGCTAAGACGATGACTGCCTTTCAGATCCTTCTGTGTTCTATTTCAATCCTAGTCCCAAACCTTTAGAAAAAAAGAAGGAAGAAGAACGAATCCTTCAATGGTGACTAGGAGCTTTAAATCATATTTGTACCAGACCAAGAGCATTTCTATTTTCAGATCTAGAAAACACTCCAATATTTATACTGTGATGTTGCTGTTTGTGTTTTTTCTTTAGGACATACTTTTAGTTAGTTTGAAAGATTATTTCCATTTTGGCTTTGGTGCCAAAATGACCTTGCCATCAATCTGCTCTGACTCTGTCTGAACTATCCCCAGACTAAACTGTAGACGACTATAAAACTACGTAAAGGTTTCTGTTAAAGTTATCCTCATGAATCACTGTATGATACCTGACCACAAAGCACATTTGAAACTTTAAAAAATGGAAGGAGTGGTTATGAAACAGTAAACAAATTTCACCATATTAAGGGAATATAAAGACTCACTCCAATGAAAATTGTGTTTTTGGTGTTTTTAATATGTTCTTGTGTTATTTTTCTAAAAGTAGAGGACATATATTAGGAGAATTAAGGTGAAATTTGCATTTCAAAGTGGGGTTTTAAAGATATGTTTTTCCCTTTGACTCATTTAGCAACTATAAGAAGGTGAACTTCTTCCTTCTACAATCAGCTCGGTAGTTTCTTAATTATAAAGTTTAAATTACTGTGAAATATGATACATTTTGTATGCGTTTGTTTATGAAAAAAACGTGTGATAGAATATATGCTCCCTTTTTATGTAAAGTGAATCCATATTTACTTCCAAAGCCAACATAAATGGATTAGTTCCACAGTTTTGATCTTATCGTGCAGCATGCATTGAAATTAATGTGAAGATGTGTGCATAGAACCCTGCACTGTGAAGAGAATGAGCATAAAAACGGCTAAACAAAGCTCATTGCTGGATCATGTGGTTGTAATCTGGGCTATGAAAAGGAGAGCTCATCTTCTTGTCCCACCTGTCTGTGCAAACACAGGTCTGATTGCAAATCAATACTCCTCTCCAGCACACTGTCCTCCTCTTCCTCTGCAGCAGCTTTGGTAACAGCTATGGAGAGGTGCGAGGGTGGGAAAAGCAGCGAGGCTTTCAGAGCTGTCATGTGGAAACATCACGGGGAGCCAAGGACGGGGCTGAGGGAAAAACAACACGGCTGTGATGCAATTTGTGTTTGTCTTTGAGCAAAGGCAAAAAACCCAGGCTGCCACCTTACATTTCTCTTCATCTGCATTTGACTGAGCTCCAGCTTTAATAAGTCATCAGAAAGCCAACATTATTTATCTTTAATTGAACATCTGTAGGCTTCATCTCATACTCGCTTGATAAGAAAGCATTAGTAATCGCAGGCAGCACAGTTTAATCCCACATGAGGTCCTTTTGATCCAGATTGTCATAACTAACATATTTAAACATCAAAGCTGCAGAGAAAAGAGGATTTTGCCCGTAGATGATCAATTTAACCAAAAACCTTTGGCCTAACATCATATATACAAACATTTTTTTCAATATTTCTCTTTACAAATAGGAATTTAGGCCATGCAGACCCAGAATGACAGAACGCCTTAGATTCTGCCTTGTTAAAAGGGCATTTTTGAGGTGGTGAGTACATTATAGAACTCTAAAAATCACTCTAAAGAGGTGAATTCTATTTGTTCACATTTAATTTTTGCTTTTGTAGCTAAATGTGGCTATCTCAGGAGGTCCAGCAGTGAAAAAAACATTAAAGTTAATCCAAACATCTCCACCCACTACCCTATTTTCATCCACGCACCATTGGATTCACTGCAATTTATCAACCCCAGATCTAATCTTGTGTGGTCCTTTTCTCGGTTTTTCCCAGAGACTGTATGCAGCAGCTTCTTGAGTTTTGTTTTGGCACTAAACCCCAACCTTTCTGACCTAGACATTGTAGAGTTTAGGATTTAATGTGCACCCATGTCCATTTAAAGATCACACCCCCAAATGAGAGCAGGTGTATTTGATGCCAATTCACGAACAAAAAAACCTCAAACAGGAAGTTTAAGTCGTATTAACATTTTAACAACAAGAAAAAAATTAATACTCACAATTAATGTTTTTAAAAACATGTTTCCAAATAGGCTGGTTGAGCCTGATAAAGAGTTAAATTAAAGTTTAAAGCCCTGTAGCTTCATGTCATGTAACATGAATATATTTAATATGTTTGCTCTGATTTATCCTTTTCCATCTGTCATCTATTGGAAAAAACGCTGTTCAACTCCGCAGAGCATTTTGGGGACTTTTGAGGAAATCAACTCAAGTGTGAATAAAATGAAAGAGCTCCACATTCATGCTTCATTTTACTGATCTATTTAAGAAAACACATGTTCCAACTCAAATCGACCTCTTATATAACATCATCCCTGATCACGGTTCACTCACTCTGGAGACTGAGACCAACATGATGAGTCAGACGTAGCACAGGTCATGCCCTCTCACTATCTCTCATTTATATTCCACCCTCTCTTTGTTCTGGTTGCCATGACAGCAAGAAGTTGGATTCAAACAATGAGGCTGAAGGCTAAAGCTGCTGAGGACAGGAGGGAGCCGACTGTATCTTTGTCTGGTGTGAGCAAGGTGTGGATAGACTCGGTCCCACAAGCACCACACCTGTGTTTTTCACGCCATTATTTTTTTTATGTGCATCACAGATGTTAGCAAAGTTGGGGAAATCTTTAAAATTTCTGTCATTGGAGCTGCCGAATCGGTTTCCTTATCATCCAGAGCAGCAATTGTTCCGAACATTATAGTTACCTGGACTGGAGGTTATTTGCCCATGCTGAGCATGTGTTAACAAGTGCTGCTAAAATGTCTCCCAGAACTGAGTGGCTAGCAACAAAAATACTCCCAACAGCTGTTGCTGAACTTGGCCTGAGAATTTTATTGGCAAGCAAGCTGGGAAATGGAGTGGCTGGCAAATTTACTCCCTCTCATGCTGCTTTCTGAAATAAAAACAAGAAAGGAGGAGGGTTAGCGAGCTTCTTTGCTGCAGTGTGACTAATATAGTCTGGAAGGAGACTGACCAGACTGTCAATATGTTGTGGTTTCAAAACATTACAAGGGAAATGAATTAGTCTGGGCCCACTTGTGCAAGAAAGTGACATTTAAAATTAAGAGCGTGGCAGCGTTCCCTACAAATGTTTCCAAAATCCTGGTGTCCGAAATCCTAACTTTCCATATCCTGCTGTGTTCGCATGTTTTGCTACCTTGTTCTCAAAATGCTGATCAATCGTAATGCACATCTGCTCTGGATGCATTCTTAAGCACCTGAATTAACTGGCACCAGTGAGTGGTGAGACTCCATGGAGGCAGTTTTCCAGAAGAAAAGGTTTTTGTTTTCCACTATGAGGGTGGTTTTCCGAAGGTCCTGCAAATATAGCTCATTACTCAACCCAGAAGACAATTAGTGCTCACTTATTAGCGGTAACAGGGGGAAATGGCTTCATGACTCCTTCCGTCATAGAAGCCCATCCACCCCCGTGGATTCCGAAAATACATTTAGCAAACACCACAAAAATTGCAAATCCATTTATCTATTTTGTTAAATGAGAAAAGCAGCTTTTCTTTTTTTTTTTTTTTTTTCCTTGAAAGCATTTTCCTCAATTTTCTACACACAATGTAAATCAGTTCAGTATAATGAGTGACTCAGTGTGTTTGTTTGCTTTATGTGCTGCTTTGTTTCCAACACTAAAACGACCACTTAAGGAGAATTAGTCATGCCGAGTAGGTAGATGCTTCACCTCCACCGTTTTACTGACAAACACATGAGAACTTGTGTTTGGAAGGAGGAAGGTACCAGCAGGGTGGACGGGACAGAAATGTTCTCCACATTTGTTCACCAACAGGACATGATTCACTCGCCTTGTTATTGGATTAAAACCAGGAGGTTTAAACCAAAATAAGTACTCATGCTACTTGTCACTACAACCAATTAAATATTTTACTAATAGTTTACAAATGAGATACAAGTGTGTGACTCACCCCACCAGGAACCAGCTGCACAACACTCACAGCTCTAGTATTTGTTTCTAAGTAAGTGCTGTGCTTCTGTGTTGACTTAATGATGGGAAGTAGAGGCTCTTGTGACACAACAAGCACCCTCACACATCAGCTCCATTCATCGTAGCTGATCCAACCAAAAGGAAAAATAAATCATGGTTAGCTCACTATTCCAGCTTATTCCCAAGAGGGCTGTGTTAAAACACATCATAATTGTGTCTATTTTCAACAGGCGGAGTGATTTTCTTCACACGTAACCTGGTGTCGGTTCAAGGTGTTAACTTTACAGCAACAATACAATATTTTTACACTGTTAAAAAAAAAAAAAAAAAAAACATGACACCCACTTATCTGACAGTGGCGCAGGATATGGAGAAAAGGCAAAAAGCAACAGAAATGTACCCTAACTGTAGCTTGATTGAGTCTGCCTTTGTTTCCCATCATCCCTCTGTTTACACAGTCCTGCTAGTTTACAATCCCTCACAACCTAACATTAGTGGTGGCGGGCAATATGCGAGTTATTCAGCCAAATGCAAGCTTGGATGAGGAAAACCGAGATGAACATGGTGTGGGGGACTGGGATCAGGGGTGTAGTTGTGCTCTGGTTTTCATGTTTATCTCTTTCTTTCTCCCACCGGTTCTCCTCTTTTCTTAACTCTTGCACCTGTGCTCGATTGTCACGCCCTCCTATTTTAGTCTAAGATCTCCTCCAGATCGTCTTGTGAGACTATCACGAGCCTTCTAGCCTTCACAGGTTCTTTTGAGCTGTAATAAACAACAAGTTGTTATTGAGACTTTTCTGTGTCCACTCTCAGATCTTGACACATGGATCTAGTTGTTTGTAAATGGATGTCTCAGAATGGAACGGAGCTTGGACTGCTGATTTTATATTTTATGTATCAACTACAAGCGTCTTCAGACAGAATGTTTTTGTCTTCACAGCGATATTAATAAAGAAATACTGAGAAATGACATTTAAAACTTAATAATCTCTCCTCCATCATGAGAAAAAGCCAAAAGACCATGCTAAAATGACCAAAACACGATTTTTCATTAGATGTGTCAGGTGAAGAATTTGTCTTTCTTATGTCTGTGATCTTTTTTCCAACTCTGAATTCACTCCTTAAATCTGTCCTCTCTCTTGTTGTTTCTGTTGCGTGTGCTCCTTTTTTTGCTTCAATTTTCCGTTTGTTTTTCTTGGATACAGCGTTCTAGGAAAAACCATCTACCTAAGCACTGACCTTTGCTGCCATCCTTGTCTTTTTCAGGTTGTCAATGACGGTCAAGTCCACACAGTCTTCCACGTGATTGAATGACCTACTGATCCAGACTGACAGACCAATTGAGGAACCAGTGAACCTCTGCAGGTGTTTGAACAACTGCTTTTGTTCTGCTTGACAATACTTTGAATGATTTACACAGCGCAAGCTGAAGAAATGCAGGTAATCACTAAATAAATGAGTAAACTGACACAAATAGTAGGGATGTGTTTTGGCAGGAGTCTGGCAATACGATACATGTCTCACAATATGATGGATATCACGATATTTCCCAGGACTGCACCAGAAAAAAAAACATCTTTTGTGGTAATAAATTGGTGAAATTAATTTTATTTACTGATCACAATATTGAGCACTGCAACTGTATCTCGTATACAAGTTGGTTTTACCCACAAATCCATGGTTCTTTTCTATTTGGTAAATAAAGAAATATTTGTTTTTAAAGAGAACAGTCCACATTTTCTGATTTCCACAACAAAATGTTTTTCTTTATAAGAAAAAATAGAATGAATGTGCCTTAACCAAAAACGTTCTAAAAGTATGATTGAGGAAATAAAGTGTTGTTTATTTCCAACATCTATCATTTGAACGATTCAAGTGCTTGAACGGTACTTGAATAGGAGCTTCAAAACTAAAGGGGGAAAAAAGTCAATTCTTCACAGAAACATTTAAGTGTGATGACAGGATGGAGGGGAGACACAAGAGCCACATGTGGCTCTTTTATCTCTCCATGATGACTCCTTGGCCAAACTTAAAATAAGTCAGGGAGATTGCTGATCCAGCCATGTCGACTGTCTGATTCAGTAGCTCTCTGCTAATGGCTGCCTAACCAAAACTACCTAAAGAAAACAAATAAACAAAGCCTGCAAACTAAGACTACCAAGGTCCAATCCCAAACTAAAATAACAAAACCCAGCAGTGTAAGACCGCTAAGGGCAAAAAGGGGAAAAATAACCAAAATATAAATAAAAGAAAAAGAAAATAGCATTTTTTTTTAAAGTAAGGATTACTAATTATTCTTTATTTAATTTAAATGTATAAATTGATGGCTGAGATGCACATAAATGATTTTTACATCCCTGTTGACCTGAAAATGTTTTGTTTGCTCAACGCTACCTCCAGAATGAACTGATTTTATATGCAAAGCAAAACTTTGGTAAAAAATTTGGTCTTTTATGAGTTAAAAGCTCTCCAGAGCTGCACTGAAATGATCCTGTTTGGCACAGAGCATCTTTTATTTTGAAAATAAATGATAAAAAAACATTTTGAGAGATGCTAGGTTCTTTTTATATTGTTGCTTTTGTTTATGCTTAAAAGTAGACAAAATTCATATTTATTAAAAAAGAAAGACGGTCATCAATGTAAATCCAAGTTTCTAAAAGGCCAAAGTAAGATTATGTGTCTCCTCCTAGGCTTTGATCAGTAGAAAAGGTTGTCGACCCCTGTTCTAATCCATCAGGTCTCTGAACTACAATCTATTCAGCAGAACTAAGTATTCAATGTTTCATAACAACCAAAACTGCAAGGCTATCTGAACATTTAACAAATCTTGTTGTTTTGGCCAGTGTGGTGTGCTGCCAACTAGTGGTCAAACGTAAGACGCTGAAGGAACCTCATAAATAGTTAATCAAATTTCATCATCTCAACATTTTAAACCAATACATATATCGTCAAACAATATATCGCTATGGATCCGTAAATCGATCCCTCCTCACACTCTTACAGGGATTATAATAAAAATAAAATATAATTAAAACAATTAATTGTTTGCTTATTTTTAGTTAAGGGTTTTACCTCAGTGACTCAATCTGATGTTTTATCATGACAGCAGAAGTTTTGCATCATATTTTTCTAAAAGTAGGCTGCATACAGCCAAAATGTTGCCCATTGAAAATATAGTAATGAGTTTTATCTTATTGTACTTTGCTTATTGCTAAATTAAAAAAAAGCACAATTTGCAGACAAGGAGGCAATAAGCTGCACAGCAGCTGTGACTGCAGACCTGAAGATGCTGCTGTTAAAATAAAGGTCACACCACAAAGCAAGTAAATAGCACGACGCCACAAGTGAACCCATCTGCTGCATTATGGCAACGTTCAATCTGTCTGTGTTTAACATCTGCATTCATGCAGACTGACCCATTGACTTGAATAAAGACAGAAAAGCTAAATAAGTGTTTAGGAAATGCAAATACAAATTATAAACAGCGACTTTTTGGGGTTTTTTTCTGATAAACGCCAATTTCTGGGGTTACATTTAGGCGGAACATAAATATATTGTTAACAACTGTTCCAGAGTTAGAGTGACTTTATAAAATAGAAAAAATACATATTTATGAGTAAAAACAAATAAAAAAATGTTGTTGTTACGCTTCTACTAGATTTAATTAGAGATAATTTATGTGGAACGTCAGTATGTTTTGGCCAAAAAATATCAGACTTTAGTGCGATAGAATGGCAGAATGATTACTAATGTTGACTCATAAATTCACAAAAAATTATTAAAGTTGATTACACTTCAAAGATTCCTGATGGCTCAAGTGTTCTTGATGTTTATCGTTACTTTGCTTGAGGATCATCACATTCTTAGGAAACATTTACCTTACTCAAAACCACCTCAAAGTGACCACTGATTGGGATTAATCGACTATGACTGCTGTTTTAAATGCTAACATTTGGTTACTCTTTTCCTAAATCTTTAGAAGACAAAAATATTCAGTGTCTGTTGCAGTGAAATTATAACCCACAGAAACACTGAATGTCACACCAAACAGTAATCACACTCCCGTCACCCCATTTTTTCTCCGCTCAGTTGCAACACTTCAGCAATCACTGTCGCCCAAAAGCCTTTTGAGGACGTCCGTGCTGAGAAAATCTACTGGAGTGCATGCAAGAGCTCGCCGCATTGCCCTTCTTGTATTTTTCCACAGCTGCAGCAGAAAATGACTGCGTGAACGTTTCACCTTTTGCCACTTGGGAGCTTAATGGGATTGTTAAAATTTGCAAATCACACTGTAACGAGCTAAATCCCGCTGGCATAGATAACATTCACAACCCAAGCCATCAGTAAAAACAAACAATCAAAACAAATGAGTTTTTTTTGTCAATCATTGGCAGTTTATGCATTCACTAATGTCAAATCAGCAGCAGATCAAATGTACTGCAATATTACTGGAGCATGAAGCCACTAAAAGCCTTTTTATTGTATGCGAGCAGTTGAAGTTGCAGAGATGTGGCCAAAAGCCTGCTAATATAAAACTCCAAAACTTTAGTTACCCCTTAAGCGACCTATTAAGTTCAGAAAATGGATGGATGGATGATTTATGTGTAATGGCACAAAATTATCATCTCTACATCTATTTATCTTCGTTTTTAAAGTGTTTATGATCGCTTCACCCAGTAATTTAATATAATTTAGAGTCTGCTTTTGTATTATCTTGTTCTGTTGTTCTGATCAATGAGGCGTGCATCTTTTTGTTTGATGGGTATTGTGTTATTATTCTATAAATAAATTGAGGTTGTCTTCAGATGTAAAAATACATCAAAGATAGTTTTTTTCAGCTACTATCAAATCTAGCACACAATTTAAATACAAGTGTGTAAAACAAGCCAATTTGTTCTATTTTTAATCAGTAGTAAGTCCTGTTGCTGTATCACCACATCGACACATGCACCACTGCACATCTGGTATGGGTATATTTGATCAAGCAGCTGACCTTAAATGCTGCCACAAGATTTCTGTGTGGCCAAAATGAGACGCTTATCTAGTGTTGCAGTTTTCATCGTCCTGCATGAATGAAGCAGAAACCATATGCACCCTGAAATTCAAATATTTACAGTGAGCATCTTGACTGTGGAAGATATGGTCTCTGGAGCAGCACTAACCATTGTGCACACACTGTGATGTAGGCTAAAGGTGTAACTTATGTGAGCAGAGGATGACTCATAGGGGTGGGGTCTCATACCTTGTGAAAAACACTGGATTTGATCTGCAACATAGAAAATGAGGCTTTTTGGTCAGCAATTAAAAAGTTCCCTAAGCTGTTATATTTTACCACAGTTTTGCACAAAAATGAGAATTCGATTTCTGCTTGAGCTTTGTCATGAATCTAAAATGATGCAACAAAAATGCTGTTTATTTGTGCTGCAGGATCATTTTATTTTATTTATGCATTAAGTAAAGCAGTAGCACAATGGTGGGGTCATGAACTCATTTGGTCCACATATTATGCTGGGATGTTTTGTCTGACTCTCTCAGAGGCTGATTAAAGCGTCACTAGCTTTGTGAATGAAGCAAACACGGCGCCTCCTCCTCCTTCTCCTCCTCCTCCTCCTCTTGCGGGAACAGCAGTGTAGCGCAGGATGTCCAGGTGCCAGCGCTGAAAACCAGGATTTGACATCAAACCAGCACAAAAACAGGGCTTTTTTTTTTTTTTTAAAGCCCCTCTGCGATTGTGGTGTCACCATGAACACGGGAGGAGGGATGGAGGTTGGGAGTGGAAGCACTCACCGCGCACGCCGTGCGCCCTTCTCCTCCTTTCTCTAATCCAAACCTCGTGATCCATTCAGCGGCGCCTGCGTTCACTGCGTGCAGGAGAAACAATAAACCAGCCGAGGGGCAAAGGAGGGAAAAGTATTCGGGAGAGAGGCTGACAGGAAGTTTAGACGCTTGTGGAGACGCATCCCTCCGCGTCCTCCTCCCAGAATCTGGATGAAGAGGCTGTGACTGGCGGTGTATCTGCTTCCATCGCTCCTGTGTAAGTGATGCTCCCTCCGTGATCCTCTAATAAGGCAATAAATTGGATTTTACTTATGATTGCATATGAAAGAAGAATAAAATACTGTTGTGTCAAGCTGTCAGGAGGCTGTACAGATGTTATCACCCAGCTAGTCTGATGCTGCAAACATGAGGTTTCTGAGCATGCAGGGAGGAAACAGCAGGTGCATCACATGTGCAGACTGAAACTAAAACCAGATTATTTTAAATAAATGAAAATACTTTAAAGAATCAGGGCAGGAGCTTTGGGAAACTTTAACCCCAAGGAATGCAAGCTGAAAATCCCTACTTTCTATCCCCTGAAAACTGGTGCATTTAAGCCTGTTTTCCTTATTTGGTTTCTGTTATTTACTGTCACTTGTTGGCACTAAAACTGGATCTGAGTCTATTCACAGAATCAACGAGCTATTAGATTTTATATCTGAGTGTAAACCAGAAAATTCAGCTCTTTCTGAATATTCATGTAATCTCAGCACTTACTCACGTGCACGGTTATGCATGCGGATCCAGCCCATCATCTGTTTTCCTTTTAACACTTCAGGTGAAAATGTATGTGAGTGTGCGAGGAGTGCATCATCACAGATGGATGTCTCACCTTTTCAGCACCATCTCCAGCTCTGCACGGAGTGCTGTTTAGCCAGGCAGTGATTGATGTAACACAGCAGGTAGAGGTCAAAGAGTGATGACTGATCACACGCTGTTTGAAATGCTCAGCCCAAGATGAAGGTTGTGCTGTCCCTCTCTTTTCCTTTGTGTTCTTGCTTCAAAAGTTGCCTTTGATTTTTGTGAAATCGAGGGAAAACATGATGTAATATAACTGACTTTACTCTAACTTAAAAAGTATGGATGTTTTTACTATATTTTAATAATCACTGGACGTCAATCAAGGAAACTGATAAAGTTTAAAATAATTTATATTTCCCTATCCATCTTTTCTAAGCAAGTGATGTAGATATAAACAATAAAAAGTTAATTTTTTTGCTTAACTTTAAAAAAGAGACTATTAAACCTCCCCAAATTGTTAAATTTATTCCACTTAAGATAAAAAGCTTAAGATTAATTTATATTAAAATAACTACCCAAGTAAAACATGACAATTTTGATATACATGTAATGAGATAGTATGATAGTAAGGGTGTGTAATGGCAAGAGTCTAGTAATATATGTGTCTCGATATACATGTCATATCTTATTATATCCCAAGAAAGTACCAGACAATATTTCACTTTTATTTTAAATTATGACATAAGCATTATCTGAATAATAATGTTTTTTTTTTGCAAAAGTAAAATTGTAAAATACATGTTATTTAATGATCAGAACATTAAGCATTGTAGCGGTATCTCTTAAACAACAATGGTGCTTTTTATTTGGTAATTTAAGACACATTTAAGTGGAAAACAAAAATAAGACTGAACTACGTTTGCTTTTAAATAATAATTAAATACAGCCTTAGCAGCATTTTTAAATTATCACCAAATAAAGTATCGCGATATTTCACTGAATTGATAATTTCCATGATGCTATAGTTTTGACATTTTGTCACTATAAATGAATACATTCTAAAAATAAATGAATACATTATAAAAATAAGCAACAAGTAAAGTTGTAAAATCAAGCGCACCCTTTCTATTTTCACACAGGCCGAGAGGAATTGCAGAAACCAGCTGATGCTCGTCAGTAGCAGGTGTTGCCATATCTGTAAAGCTACGTCCAGATTGAACGTGAATAGCGCGGCAAAGGCGTCCAGTTTTAACGTTAAGTCAATGTTCAGACTTGATATGTGGTCTTACGGTTTGGGCAGGGTGTCTAGAGTTAAAAAATAGAAACTTTGGCGAGTTCACTGCATCGCATCAACCAATCAGGGACTCATTTTTGGGCGCGTGAAGTGTTCAGTGACTTGATCAGCGAGTGGAGTACAAATCCAATATGGAGGATCGATCTACTCATTCCCGTCTGGAACTTTCATCCATACATTTTCTTAACCCGTTTTTTCTGGGCCACTGGGTTGTTGAAGTCCATCCTGGCTACTGTTGGGCAAAGTAGGGGTAAACCTTGGACAGTTGGCCAGCCTGTCACAGGGCACAAGGGTCTGGAGTGATGCGGCCGTCCGGCGGGCAGATGAGAGAGCATGACGCAGCAGTCTGTTTGAGCCTCCTGAACTTTATGATATTTTTCTTATTTTCGTTGAGATAATGCTAAAAAGAAACTCTGTTTTCCTTATTTTTATTTTTCCACTCTGACTTATGCGGGACAGCAAGTCATCAAACTGGGTCACGGAGACGAGACCATGAGAAGCAGACGTCATTCAGACAAAGATCCTGCAGTGGATGGTGAACCTCACCGTACTGAGAGAATCTCTGAATGATCTCATGAACTCAGACAGGGAAACGTGTTTACCAATGAACTCTCTAACCCTTGTGCTCTCTTATGGGATCCAGACGACCCCAACCTTACATTGATGTGGGATCCATACCATGACAAAGGTGGACAAGAACAAGATTTCATGTCTGTCATGGACGCAAGTGAAGATAAAAAAAGTCCTTGAAAAAAAAAGTTCAGCACATTGTCATGTGGGGTCAAGATGACTCCACTTTTATTGTAAACATGCCAAGGATAGCACAAGGGTTAAAAAACAAACAAATCCGATCTCTAAACATCATCCGTGTCTTCCGTGCATCGTAAATGAGATATACACAGACGGAAACAGCTCCATGTTGAGAGCAGTGGCTCTTCCCACACACATCTGGGAGATAAAAAATTTTGGGACAACCGTCGAAAGAGAGGCGTCCAACACAAATTGTGTTCAGTGTGAAGGCAGATTAAAAAGTCAGTAAGTAAAGTAAAGAAAGATCCAAATTAACTCCTTCTTAAGTAATCATTGATATTAATTCTTCAGGAATAGCTTAAATAATAATCATCTAATAAATATATTGTCTTCTTGGTACACAGTGCAGAGTTGTTCATCTTTCCGCATGTCCCCTCAAGGGTCGCCACAGCAAATCAGCTCTTACAGATTTGGTTTGGCAGAGATTTTTACACCTTCCTGACAAAACCCTATATTCTGGCACAGGGGAGACCCCAACCTAGGCCCCCTTATAGTTACATAGGTAGGCAGTAGCATGAAGGGTCTTGCCTAAGGACCCACACTGGATTAAGCTCATTGCGTGCCCTGGGAAACAAGGCCTGGTTGCCTGTACGTCAATCCTGCACGCATTTAACCAAGCCATCCAGCTGCTTACAGTGCAAAGAGTAAAACAAACTTTATAAAATACAGATCTGATTCACAAATTAAAAAAAAAAAGCCTCTTGATGGTATCATTTAAAAAAGTATTGAATATCTCTGGATTCAAGATGTCAAAGATGCTTAATGGTCAACTCCAGTTAAAAATACTGTTTTGGGGGATTTTAACAAGTTCTTGTGTCTTTTTTTTTCTTTTTCTTTTTGGAGGACAAATAAAGAAAATTAATCTTAAAATTGAAAGTGAAATCAAAAGTGAAATCATTGTGAATCAAGACAAAAAAAATATGAAAACAAAAAATAATTTAAATATCAAATTCCTAAATAGTAGTCATTTTTGCTTGATCCTTCCTTTAAAAACATGAACAGTTTCTGAGAGCCTGAGGCTCTCTGGAATACTTACAGTAAGTTTTGATTCTAACTTTAGACAGAAGAAGCTCTTATGTTTTTCCTTTATGGTGCGTCAAACATTAATACAGTGGGAACGTTCCTAAAGGTCCCCTTTGAAGCTTGTTATATGTACTTGATGACAGTTACTTTTTTTCTCCTTTTGTTTTTGCTCTTTTAGCAAACCTGCGTTGTCATGCTGATAGATGATAGTCATATCCTTGGCAGCAAAACCACCTTGAACACCTGCTTGTTTTGCTGTTTTCCAGTAAGACAAACAGGCGAAGAGTTAAAGAAAAACCATCAGACACAAAAGGATTTTAGTCGACTATTTCTCAGTGCTTTTCGCCGCATCAAACCGCTTATCCTTTCATTTCCAAGACATCTTAAAAAATGTGTTTTTCATCTTAACATTAGATGTAATTTCGCCAATACAAATTTGTTTTTGTTCACTGTTGCTGGAAACAAAAGCCGATCCATTGTAGAGCATCTAAAACAAGCAGTTCATTTAACGCTCGATTGCCTCTGCCCCTTTAGTGCTCCGGCGCTCCCTGTCCTCAGCTAACCCATCTCCTGCTCACTTCTTAAGGTGGTAGACAGAACCAAATGCTCTTAAAGAGTTGTGTTGGTCACCAACAGATGTGACTGAAAGATGTTCACAGTGTCCTTTCTTTTCCAATTGAGACTTATTAGTTTAACCCTTTTTTCCATCTCTCCCTCCCGTTAAGATGAGGGTGTCAGTTTGAACGTGTTACTTCTGTATTGTGACACTTTTACACGGATGCAGATTATTGTAGCGCCAATCAACACGTGATACTACGGACCCACCTTGTGTTTAATCTTCTTTGAATTGCTTCTGCAGGAAATGAGAGGACACATACTTTTAGATTGGGCTGTATGGTAACCCTATGGTTTTTCAGATTCATTTATTAAAGTAGACAGACTCATGCTGGGATTTTAGCTTAAAGATCCACTTCAATAATCTTTTAAGCTCTTTCAAAAGTGTTTCCAGTTGTCTTTTAGTTATGATTATGCTGTTTTTTTGCAAAAAAAAAAGTTGTTTTCAGGACATAGTTTCTGCAGAGCAGCAGTAGTTCATTAGAAATTCCCAAGAGGTGACTGATGATCATTAGTTGGAAATGGAAATTCCACAAGATTTCAGAGTTCTAGCCACTTTTATTAAAACTTTTTAATGTTAATAAATGGTTTAGTGTTCAGGATTATCTTAAAATGTATCAAAAGAGGGTAAAATGCTTTAATAATTTCAAAAACGATATTTAAAAAAGTGTTTAGATTTGTAAAACTATTAAAACGTTTACATTAAAGCTTTAGCTCCAGACCATAATTACATTTGAACAGAGTTAACTTTAACTCTTTATGTGATAAACATGAATCAGCTTATTCTGTCATAGAGAAAACATTTTTTTCAGATAATTCATGTTGATAGTTTAAGGAGTTACGGTATGCCAAAGGCTATTGTAGGTTTTTGACAGACACCTGAGGTGTTGAAGGTTTTAAAGCTTAAAAAACACAATGATATGAATAAAGAAACACTGAGAAATCACATTTTAAGCTTAATTGTCTTAATATATGTCTTTCATCATCACAAAAATGCCACAAAAACATCAAAACTCACAATTTTTTCAGAATGGATCTTCAAAGATTTGTTTACCTCAATGGTTTAATTTGTTTCTGTTTCTGAAAAGAAAAAAAAAGTGCCCTCTCATCAATTATATTACTGGTAAGCTCAAGTGCATTTTAGAAACGGGGCCAACAACCGGAGTCTTTGGGGAGTCAGCAGTTTTTGACTGAAGGAGCTAAGGAGTTTAATGCAAAGCGTTTCCACACTGTACATTCCTACTGACGTCACCATATAAAACTGACTCAGATGATTTCTGCTTCATTATTGACTAACTGACATTGACATTTGGTTTTGCTACGACTGCTGTTTTGCAGTAATGGTCCAACATAAAAAGAGTTAAGTGACTAAAGGGGATAGAGCAATGGAATATGAGGAGGATACAGTGGTGAATCGTGCACCATCCCAATGTTTGCTGCCATTTTTTTAACAAAACTCCTTAAAAAATTCCAACAAAAGATCTATTTAATTTGAGATTGGTAAACCAAAACTGAGTAACACTGGTGGATAAATGTTTGTCTAGTGGAAGGACTGAAGCACCAACCCTTCATTGTGTTCATATGTTCATTGTAGGATATTTTTTATTCAATTGGAATAAAAAAAAAAAAAAAAACTCTTTTCTGTAATTCAAATAAAGCTATCTATGCTTTTGTAGTGGGGGAGTAACACTAGTGACACTGCACAAATGAAGGATGCCCAAACTTAATTTGATTTCTACATTTTTATGTCAATCTTTTTTCAAGTTTTTTAACAACTAAAAATCGGGCTTGCTTTATTCCTTCCTTTAAAGCTTTAAATGTCGACACAAAGAAGTGATGCTCCATCACCATGTACCATAAAAACAGAGAGTTGTGTCGGAATAA
>NC_050531.1:11967942-11968336 GCF_002922805.2 Oryzias melastigma
TCTCACCTTTTCAGCACCATCTCCAGCTCTGCACGGAGTGCTGTTTAGCCAGGCAGTGATTGATGTAACACAGCAGGTAGAGGTCAAACAGTGATGACTGATCACACGCTGTTTGAAATGCTCAGCCCAAGATGAAGGTTGTGCTGCCCATCTCTTTTCCTTTGTGTTCTTGCTTCAAAAGTTGCCTTTGATTTTTGTGGAATCGAGGGAAAGCATGATGTAATATAACTGACTTTACTCTAACTTGAAAAGTACAGATGTTTTTAATATATGTGAATAATCACAGTCAGCCAAGGAAACTGATAAAGTTTAAAATAATTTTTATTTCCCCATCCATCTTTTCTAAGCCAGTGATGAAGGTGTAAACAGTAAAAATGTTTTTTTTTTTTTTTTG
>NC_050531.1:11968683-11969838 GCF_002922805.2 Oryzias melastigma
TCGCCCTTCAGTAGCCGGGATAGGCTCCGGCACCCCCGCGACCCCGAAAGGGACACAGCGGTCAAGAAAATGGATGGATGGATGGATAACTACCCAAGTAAAACATGGCAATTTTGATACACATGTAAGGAGATAATATGATAGTAAGGGTGTGTATTGGTAAGAGTCTGGTAATATATGTGTCGCAATATACATGTTAGAAAGTAATAGACAATATTTCACTCTTATTTTAAATTATGACATAAGCATTATCTGAATATTAATGCTTTATTTTTATTTTTTTGCAAAAGTTAAATTGTAAATACATGTTATTTAATGATCATTGTAGCTGTATCGCTTAAACAACAACTGTGCTTTTTATTTGGTAATTTAAGACACATTTAAGTGAAAAACAAAAGTAAGACTGAACTACATGTTTGCTTTTAAATAATAATTAAATATAGCCTTAGCAGTATTTTTAAATCGATAAGTATCACCAAATAAAGAATCGCGATATTTCACTGAATTGATAATTTCCTATACCCCTATATATACCCCTATACTATAGTTTTGACATTTTGTCATTATAAATGAATACGTTTTAAAAATACATGAATACATTCTAAAACTAAACAACAACTAATGTTGTAAAATCCTGTGCATCCTTTCTGTTAAGTCAATGTTCAGACTTGATATGTGGTCTTACAGTGGGATTTGAGCATGTTTGGGCAGGGTGCCTAGAGTTAAAAACTTGAAACTTTGGCGAGGTCGCTGCATCGCATCAACCAATCAGCCACTCAGTTTTGGGCACATGAAGTGTTCAGTGACTTGACCAGTGAGTGGAGTACAAATCCAATATGGAGGATCGATCTGCTCGTTCCCGTCCAGAACTTTCATAAACCTTGGGTAGTTCGCCAGCCTGTCACAGGGCACAAGGGACTGGAGTGATCACACCCGCTACTGCGGCCCCCGGGATACCGGCGGGCAGATGAGAGAACATGGCGCAGCAGTCTGTTTGAGCCTCTCGAACTTTATGATATTTTTCTTATTTTCGTTGAGATAATACTAAAAAGAAACTCTGTTTTCAATATTTTTATTTTTCCACTCTGACTTATGCGGGACAGCAAGTCATCAAACTGGGTCACGGAGACGAGACCATGAGAAGCAGACGTCATT
>NC_050531.1:11971113-12034993 GCF_002922805.2 Oryzias melastigma
GTCTTCAGGACATAGTTTCTGCCCAGCAGCAGTAGTTCATTAGAAATTCCCAAGAGGTGACTGACAGTCATTAGTTGGAAATGGAAATTCCATAAGATTTCCGAGTTCTAGCCACTTTTATTAAAACTTTTTAATGTGAATAAATGGTTTAGTGTTCAGGATTATCTTAAAATACATCAAAAGAGGGTAAAATGCTTTAATAATTTCAAAAACGATATTTAAAAAAGTGTTTAGATTTGCAAAACTGTTAAAACCTTTACACTGAAGCTTTAGCTCCAGACCATAATTACATTTGACCACAGTTAACTTTAACCCTTTACGCGATAAACATGAATCAGCTTATTCTGTCATTGAGAAAACATTTTATATTAGTAATGTGTTTCATTTTGGTGAATAGTTGTTTTAAAGTATTGCTTACCAGCCCAAAGCCGCTTTTATCCTAGTGGATCAGATAATTCATGTTGATAGTTTAAGGAGTTAAGGTATGCCAAAGACTATTGTAGGTTTTTGACAGACACCTGAGGTGTTGAAGGTTTTAAAGCTTAAAAAACACAATGATTTGAATAAAGAAACACTGAGAAATCACATTTTAAGCTTAATTGTCTTAATATATGTCTTTCATCATCACAAAAATGCCACAAAAACATCAAAACTCACAATTTTTTCAGAATGGATCTTCAAAGATTTGTTTACCTCAATGGTTTAATTTGTTTCTGTTTCTGAAAAGAAAAAAAAAGTGCCCTCTCATCAATTATATTACTGGTAAGCACAAGTGCATTTTAGAAACGGGGCCAACAACCGGAGTCTTTGGGGAGTCAGCAGTTTTTGACTGAAGGAGCTAAGGAGTTTAATGCAAAGCGTTTCCACACTGTACATTCCTACTGACGTCACCATATAAAACTGACTCAGATGATTTCTGCTTCATTATTGACTAACTGACATTGACATTTGGTTTTGCTACGACTGCTGTTTTGCAGTAATGGTCCAACATAAAAAGAGTTAAGTGAGTAAAGAGGATAGATAGAGCAATGCAATATGAGGAGGATAGTGGTGAATCGTGCACCATCCCAATGTTTGCTGCCATTTTTTTAACAAAACTCCTTAAAAAAATTTAACAAAAGATCTATTTAATTTGAGATTGGTAAACCAAAACTGAGTAACACTGGTGGATAAATGTTTGTCTAGTGGAATTACTGAAGCACCAATCCTTCATTGTGTTCATGTGTTCATTAATTTTATTAAATTGGAATAAAAAAAATGAATGAATCTTGACTCTTGTCTGTAATTCAAATAAAGCTAAATCTATGCTGTTATAGTGGGGGAGTAACACTAGTGACACTGCACGAATGAAGGAGGCCCAAACTTAATTTGATTTCTACATTTTTATGTCAATCTTTTTACGTTTTTTAACAACTAAAAATTGGGCTTGCTTTGTTCCTTCCTTTAAAGCTTTAAATGTCGACACAAAGAAGTGATGCTCCATCACCATGTACCATAAAAACAGAGAGTTGTGTCGGAATAATTGCCTTGTGGCCATACAGTAATGAGCTGCTGTCATGACATATTTATATGTCCCTACATTAGTTGCAAGGACTGATGACAAGGCAGTTACGACGGGCATTAGACACAATTTAGAAGCTGTCAGTAAGACACACAAGCACAAGTCTTTTCTTAACTCTTTCCATCTTTTTATTGTAAGATTTCTCAGATTTTGTAAATTACAAGGGATGACATTAATTTACAGAATGATTTTAATTGTTATTTTTCTTTATGTGAAGAATGGTAGTGCTAATTGTGTTGAAATTCCTCATAAAAACCCTGCAAGGAAGAGCAAAGAATAACCAGTTGAGAAAATTAAAGCAGAGGTACCTCAAACGTGTTGTTTTTTCTAGGAAATGAGACACTTTGAAATTTGATCCAAAAAATATAAGAAGGGAGGTTAACCCTTTAAAGCCCACCACAACAAAGAATTGAAGTTTTTTAATAATATTTAATTATTTTACAAAGTATGACTTGTCAAAATATATTGTTACGGAAAAAAAGCACCTTATTTATCCATTGTCTCAAATTTGAGAGACGCATTTTTAACTTGGTGGAACTGTATTATAAATAATTAATCATCAACAAAATTAGCATTTTTTCAATACAGCAAGTAGTTATTTAAAAAAAAGAATAAGAAGAGGTTAGCTAATCTCAACCTAAAGTTGAGAAAATTAGCTAAACATTTTCCCGCCAAAAGTAGTTTTGAGAAGTCATGGGGGCAGCCATTTTGAAATGAGCTGGAAAAGTCTTTCTACTGCCCCTAGTGGAATGATAATGCACTGCAAGGCAGAAAACAGTTTTTCTAATGTTAATGAGTTCTCAAAATTAAATGTATCAAATATGTTACAAATGGTTATATAGGGTTAATGATTGACAGCTTAATTACATAAAGCAGCAAACAAAGGAAAACTGGTTCTGTTGAATTTCTGGAACTGACTGAAATGCAATTATTAAAAGAATCATCCTCTCGTGGTTTGAGCTGGAAAAAAATGTCTCAGGATTTTTTTTTCGTGATTTAGAATTTCTATAGAGCTATTCTTTTTTTATGCAATAAGACGGAAAATACAAAGTCAAGACCATTTAAAGATATTTTTGTAAAAAAAATTCAAATCAGATTTTGACATTCAGTTGAAAGTCTACAAAAGGTCAAGGTTTGACCTTAAAGACCCACTCTAATGAACACTCTGTTTTTGGTGTTTTAAACATGTTCTTGTGGCATTCTCTCATGTTGGAGGACAAAAAATGAGCCTTTCTAAGTATTTCTTTAATCACATTGTTACGAGTAAGGAGCAGACAAAAAAGACGCTGTTTGAAAAAGCTCATATTTGTGATGCAAAGCTTCAACAGCAATCAAAAATGTCCCTGCTCTGTTTAATTCTGATGCATCCACTTGTACGAGACTAGATCCATGCAGAGTATATCTTCGTTTTTGGGGTGATGGGTTATACTGTGCCAATGGTCCCGCCCACAACTCAAGTTTCTAACAAACTATTGCCGCTCTGCAGAAACTATGTCCTACAAAATGCTCGTTTTCTTTAAAATTTTGCCTAAAAATTGCATAATCCTAATAAAAGTAATAATAATAATAAAAAAAACACTGGGAGTGCTTTTACAATAGATACACGAGATGATTTGAGCCACCCTGACAGATTAGGGTGGAACAGAGAAGAAATTGCAAGGTATGAATTGTTGGATGCACGGAGAACTCACTTTTTGCAAAAGAAGTCATTGAAAGTATCAAGTAGGACAAACAGTTATTACACGAAGAAGTTTGAACATTTCGGTGCCAAATGCAGGAAGATGCCGTTCTAACTCAGTCATTTCATGAAAGACGGTACACTGAAGCTCTGAGCTGAAAGAGACGATGTCTTCCCACCTCCACCTGATTTTAACACATTTTAATTCGTGAAAGGGAGAATGTTTACACTTTTGTGATGACATAGTTGAGCTTTTTGAATGAATAATGTTCATCTCTTGCATTTTTGCTGCTGTGATACTTGAGGACTTTTATTTTGAAACTTTGTGGATGGCATCAGAACAGTTTTATGTTGTTGAAATATCTGAAACTGATATAAATGTTCTTCAACAAAAGTTCAAAGTTCTTTCACTTCTGATCTTTTTTGTATTTTTGAGGGAATGATACCTGTTATTATGTTTTTTTTAATGGTTGTTTTATGGTTTGAAAGAAATGCAATAACTCTTTTTTGTACAAATAGAAGAATCAACAATAAAACGGACTTTAAAACTAGGATTTTTGAATCAGTTCTACTGTTACCATAATAAATAGGAGCTGCATTAGTATAATTTTGTGCAAATATTCAATTTTTAAAATGTATTCCCATTTCCAGGGTTTTCCCAACCTCGGCCCCCAGAGCGGTGGTTCCTGCGCCTCTCCTCCTCCTCCTCCTCCTCCCCGCTTTAACCGGCGTCGTGGCTAAACCAGAAACCATGGGTCGTAGGCTGGACCTGTCGGGGCTAACCGACGACGAGGCGGAGCACGTCCTGAAAGTGGTCCAGCGTGACATGAAGCTGAGAAAGAAGGAGGAGGAGAGGCTGAGGTGAGATGACATTTTCCAGCCTGGTATTTTTTTCTCTTTTTTGACACTTGGTGTGTGTCAAATATGCGAGGAGAGATCTGATGATGAGAGAAGTCATCTGCCAGTGAGCAGAAATGACCTGATGAAGTAGTTTATTAACACTCAAGGGTTTGGATGAGGTGCTGGAATTTTTGTTTTGATGAGACAATTGCTGTAATTTGATTAGGAGAAACCTAAAGTCCCACTCCGATTATCTTTTGATCCTCAGAGAAGGAAAACGAAGACGTACATGGATGTTAGCATCCACTGTTTTTTCCACGTCACAAATACAATCTTTATCAAACTGCAGTTTTTCATCTGCTCCTGATTCACCATAATTTGAATAAAGAAGTATTCAGAAATGCAATTTTAAGTTTAATTTTATTCATATATGTCCTCCTCCATAGTCAAAAAACGTGTTAATAACACCAACAACACGATTTTCATCGGAGTGGGTCTTTAAGAATATGGAGATAGAGAGAAAAATGAATGTTTTTAGTTAACTATAATGATTTTTTTTGGCATTTGTGATTGACAGATAGAAAGCTTTTAGCTGTTTCCACAGTTGCTTAGTCTTCATCAGATTGTACATGAAATGTGATTCTTGTTGACAAATTTGACAATTTCTTAGATTAAAAAGATGGTTTTGTTTAAATTTCAAGTATTGTTTTGACTCTGCTGGTTTTCTGGTTGTGTGGACTTCTGGGTAATTGAGTTTAGTGGTCTGATACTTGAGTGAGCAAATTTCTTGACATTCGATCTCTTTGTCCCTACCTCCTTTGTTTTGCTCTCTTCAGATTGTTGCTATGGGTTTCTTTTTCGGCAAAGTTGTGTTTTAGGCTTCTAAAAAAAAAAAAAATCTAAAAATAAGTTAGTTTAATTTCAGAAGAAGAGCTCTACGTGTCTTCTGTTTGCTAGATTGTGACCTCAAGGTTCTAACCCGTAATTTAAAAGTCATCGAACAAATTTTAGGAGCAATCCTTCAGTGGCGTAATGTTCCCGAGTGGATGCCTTGAGTGATTAGGCTGCTTCACTTGAAGCACTAAGCATGTAAGCTGCACTCTAAAGAAAGTTTCTTCTCAAGTGGAACCAAAAGGTTCCACAGCGTGAAATACATCTCGTTCTCCTGGATTCAGGTTTAAAGCAGCACTGAGGTTTTTACCAAATTTCTAGGCTTTTAAAGGTTTCCCTCACCAAACTGTCACGAGTTATCAGAGATAATTTATGCCTATTAGGCTGTTATATTGCAACATAACTGATGAGGTTCTTTTTTAATGTGTCTTCTTCTGATTTATCTTGGATTGGAAATTTCTCCTTAAAGCTTTAGTTATGATTTTATTCCATTATTTTGTATTTCCTAATTTTAAGTTTTTAAATTTATTAAATTATTTTTTAAAAATAGCAAAAATGATTTTAGATGTACATTTTTTGGAAAATAAAGGGCATCAAAAACTATTCATGACCTTAACTGCTGACATAAAAAGTATGAACTGTGTTTAATTCAAAATGAAGGGCACATTGCTTCATTGAAACTAGACATCTGTGATCATTGAAAGAAGCTGAGACCTTCCTCTCTATGGAGCCCTGTCTCCTCTACACAAATGATCTTTTATTTTACTCTACTTTTAAATAAAGTCCACTTTTGCAAATGACGCTGGTGAAGCATTAATGGAAACGTTTAAGGCTAATTTTGCATTTAAAAGGCCTCATTTACATTCAGCTTCTTTGCTTAAGAACAAGTCCTGTTAAAATACTGGCCTGACTCTGCCTTTAAACTGAAGCGCGGTAAATTGCCCATTAAAATGACACAGCTGGCTAATCCTGGTTTGGAACGTTCTGCTTTGCTTCATCTGAAGTGTAATGAGTGCAGAAGCATCCATTTTATGTGGTCCATCACTTTAAAGCTTTTATCCGTATTTAAACGAGTTGTTTTATGATGTTGCTTGGTTTATAAAATACGCTCAAACCTGAAGATCTTTTTGTGAAATGATGTTACAGTAATACAAGAGGAGTTCATATTGCTTTCATATTTTTTTTTTAATATTTTCACTGCTGATTTTAAAGCTGATGCAGTGTCTCCGACATATTCAATCTTTTGGTTTCTGTTACACCTGGCAAAGCTGTCCAACAGACTAAAATAATAAAAGAAAAGCAAGTAAAAAGCTACAACAAACGTTTTACAAGACAAATCTTTCCTGTCTGTAGTGTTCAAGGTCAGGGACACCATAGGTCAAGAAATGATTGAGAATATTTAACTTATTTTGTTTGTTTTGTCTAACTCTGGCTAGGATAGGCTCCAGCAACATCACAACCTTAAAAGGGATTAAACAGCTATAGAAAACGGATGAATGGATGGATGGATGGATGGATAGATGAATGAAATACCGCAAGTCATTTCCCAGGTTTAGATACTGCTAAGACCTCAAACTCAAAGACCATACACACACCCAAAACATAGAGCTACATTAATACACTGGACAAAGTGAGGTATTAATGTCACCCATCTAAAAATACAAAATCAGATCAAAGCCATTGCTTCCTGAAACTTCTGCTGCCACTTTGAAACCTGTTGACAGTGATTGGTCTGAGTCGGTCTGAGACACGTTTTTAGAGGAATCGATCAAGAGTGAGGATGTTGGAGGTCCACACCCTTTCCACTGAAAGGCTCGGGAGAAGCTGTCAAACATTTTCTTTTTCTAACTTGTCCTGTCCAACAGCTGAGCAAACAGATATGAGAGAGCCTCTTGCTGAGAGCCTCTTGTGTTTGACAGATTTTACTGTCACAACAGGAGTTTATTGAGTATAAACCCCTTTTGTATTTTATGCTAAACTTATAGACTTTTACTTAAATTTATTTTGATTATGCTTGCAATTTTTTTCTTTCCTCCGTTGGACTGAAAAGAAGAAGAGGGAAGTTGTGGGGGGCTAAGGGCACAAATGAAAGGTAGTAGAGGGGAGTTTAGAGAAAGTAGAAGATGGTAACAGAAGGAGGTAACATCATAAAACAACCAGGTGTAAAAAGCAATCTGGAGTGGGGCCTGTCTACACACACACAGTTGCAAACATACCTGTTGGCTAAAGTAGTCTTCACATATAAAGTAGTCAATATGTACACAATACGAGTGTACACACACACACTTGTGCATATAAGCCCACACATGTAAAACCTTTCATTCTGTCACGCATACTATTAGTGCAAAGATGAAATGACATCTGTGCTCAGGTGTTTATGTTTTGCTGAGGTGGATGATGATGGAATGTTCAAAGAGGGACAGCGCCCGGCCATCCCACACCAAGACCCCCCGCCGAGGCAGTAGCAGCAGCCAGGACCCCCCACACCCGCCAACGCCCGCATCACCCTCTTGCCAATGGCCCTACATGTCTACTGTATTGTGCGATTGGCACCACATGCTTTTACTGAGGCATCTGATTGGTCAATTCGTAACTTGAACTACTTCTAATAAAGAAAATAATATCTTTAAAAAATAGGATTAGAAAGAAGATGTTAAGAGGAAGGTGTCAGAGCAAGAATGGTTATTCTGACAAATAAAATGACTATTTCTCAAGAGAAGTCAATGGGATTTTGACCTTCTTTGAACCAGTGGGCACTTCCTATTTGGAACATGAGAGAAGAGGGTTAATATGTCCAGTGAATATGCAGTCAAGGACCTAAAGGCAATGATTTGTTCTTAGGGTGTACCTCCCTTTGTGACTTTTCCCCACCTGTGATTCTTAACTGGATGTTAAGGGATTTTCCGTCATCACTATGGGGTAGAAGTTGTGCAGATGTAGAGCGGTGGTCCTCTGATCAGAAGATCACAAGTTCAGTTCCTGCCCTGCCTGTCCAGGGCAAGACACTAAACCTGCTCTTGGTGGTCATAGGCCATCAGTGTGTGAATATGTGTGTGTGGGTGATGGTGACTGTCAAGCACTTTGGACCTTCCAACAATGTAGTTAAGTGCTATAAGTATACACCATTTACCATTAAGCTTATTTCCTGCTGATTACCTACATTTGTGATGTTCAGCCAATTAAATCCAAAAAACACCCAGTCAAGCAAACCAGGAAGTTTGACAGTGATAGCTGGATAACAAGCAATAGGTCAGTTGGATTTTGAGTGTGTTGTGAATTAAACCCACATACAGTGAAGTTGTACTCAGTAAAGACACAAAACTATTATTAGTCTTTACAGGGAGGGAAAGCCAAAATTAACCGTTGACATTCTTTTTTAACGTTGAACTTTTGCTTCAACGAATGAAGTCCTGCTTGCTGCCGTCTTTCGTCTTTAGCGAACGTCCTTCAGTTCTGATGCTTGAAAAATCAAGCTTTTGTTTGCAGCCTTGCCTGCTCTCCCTCTGAAAGGTGAGAGTGTGATTCAGCCAATTAGAGTAGGGGAGCTTTCAACTTCTGCACTCCATCACCGCAGCTAGAGAGCCTTATTACAGGTAGATAGCAGCAGGAAGCTTACAGGAGCGCAAGAGTGGTCTTAGTTAGCAAGATGCACAACCACTAACAAAAAGAGCCACACAAGCAGATCTGTGAGGGTAGAGGCATCCAACCACCACTGTTTGAGGGTGATTCTTGCAGGTAATTGTGTCTCATTTTTATGAAGGGTACACTTTATAGTGATGATTCTGTAAATGGTTTTCAGAAATCCACAGGTGGAACAAGGATAGCCTTTCCAATTAGGGAAGGCTCTGCGGATAAGTCGCAGTTATTTGTAAAGTTGTTGGCAGGAGCTCTTGATCGGCCATTCTTCATTTTAATTGTGCAGAATAATCCGTGACTCAGTAATGCAGCTTTGCTTCTCATGGCAGTTTTACCTAAATGGCAAAAGCTGTTTTGGTAATGAAAACTGTGAAGAAAAGTGGGGCTGAGCATTAATCACAGACGTTTTAAATAAGAGGACTTATGTTGGTTTGAGGCTTCAAGCAATAAAAAGTGGAGCTGTTTAATTCCCAAAAGATCCAGTGTTTTATTCATCCGAAGCCTTCTTTGTTTTTCTTTTCATTTTGTCTGGTGTCTTTTAGTCAATGTGGCAGGCAGGCAGAGAGCCACAGGAGTCACACTGGGAGGCCAGGGCCCTTTTGAAATAAGGTGGCAGAAGATGTCACACTGTCTGGAGCAGAATGCCCTCTATTTCCTTCTGTATTTATCCTCTGTCTGGAGACGACATTAAAACCGACACACGCAGAGTTTTCTTTGAGGATTCAAAAATGTATTATTTCTAAGCAAGGGCAAGAGACACTCAGCTTCTCTGTGGACAAAACTGCTCCTAATACACGGCAATCAATAATTGGATGTAAGTGGATTTCGGTGGGCGAGCAGTCAGAGGATATTGGCCTTTGTGGCTTTACAGTGCCTTCAGGGAGCGCCACCATCTCCTGTATGAAAGCAGCACTGAATGAGGACAGAATTAGCTCCTGATTTGGTCTTGGTGGCCCTGATGTCTGGTCATTTCAGAGAGTCTGCTCCGTTAAAGTCCCACTTTTAAGAAAATGGTGTTTTAACATTTTCTTGAAGCATTTTTTTTTTACTTGTGATAGAGGAAATATGTGAAAAAATTACAATTAGAAGTGTGTTTATGAGTATTTCTTTATTCAAAACATGGTAAAACAACCAAGAGCAGAAAGTTGTGGTTGATGTGCTTTCCTTTTTCTCATCAGATCAGCTGGATAGCTCCAATACTGGTCGCCATTTTTGTTGCACTGGTAATGTTAGTTTGGGCATGTGAGGGTCTGTAAGCTAGTGGGAGAGAGTGTAAACAGAGGTTACTTTGCGCTTACAGACACAACTCAGGAGAATTTCTATTGTTGCTCTGCAGAAACTATGACAAAACTATGATTAAAAGACCACTCGGGACACTTTGAAAATAGATCAAAAGATGATTGGAGAAGCTTTTTAATTGAATGATCTTCTCAAATACAATAAAAAGATTTTGCTCTAATAGTTTTGATTTCTGCTTAAATAATGAAACCATATTTCTAGACAAATGAACTAATGACCCAGTTTGTCTGTTAAATAAAAATCCAGAAGTCATGTAACAAGTCCGGTGCGGCTTTGGGGAGAGTTTGAAAGGCTCCATTGTTTTAAACAGACGTGCATTATTCTGTTCTTCTCAGGCTTTAAGATGATTGCTCCGTGCCATGATTCAGTGTCGCTTCCCGCATGTGACAGCCTCAAACTTTGCTTTCATTTTGTGAATGTGCTGATGGTGGACAGAACTTGAAGGCTCATTGGCTTTTGGGTACGTTAGCAGGTGTTTACATTTCACTGCAGTTCCCTTATCCCATATGGTCTATGTCTATGTGGGTGAACACGTCATCCCGCTTTGTGAATGTTTAATATTGTTGTGCAACAGCCACAGAAGGTTCTAATTTCACTCCAATTGTTTTGTTGTGGTGCTCTCGTTCTCTTGGCTGCGGTTCAACTTTGATGGGGGATTAGCTGGGTTACTGGTGAGGGTTATTCGTCTGACGCACACTGATGTGGACTGTTTTGATGGGGAGGTTGATGAGTGAGTTTGGGATGTTTTTTGACGTTGTGATGCCTGCTGGTGTACGTGCGCCACAATTTGCCAGAGTGATAAGACAAATCTACTTTTCGTCTTCAAGCTTGAATCTTTTTTGTCCTTTTGTTATAGTCTCTCATCTATTTTTATTTATTTACTCTTTTTGTTTGCGTTTGCATGATTGATGTGACCTGACTTTTCTACTGGAGAGGATTTATCCGTCCGTCATTGTCCCATGAGAAGACACGGCGCTCCGATGGACCGAAAGCTGCCTAGATCAGAAAACATTCATCTCAGTTCATCCCGCTTTTGTTCAGAAGATTCAGATGGCTCTGACATCATAAAGGTCAACGTGAAGCTCTGCTCCTCTTATTGCTTTGAGCAGAAATTGCTCTCCTAACTGGCTTCTGATCGTCAACATTCAGCTTTAATTTGCTTCCTTGTGTTCCTGTCTGCCATTGACTCTGTGATTTCTAATTAGTTTTAATATGACTCTTGGTAGAAGATATTATAATAATTAAACTTAATTAGCAGACAGAAATATATCGCCCCCTGTGACCAGCGTGATTATACATGACTGTGCTTCAGCATACACACTCAGGTCAGTTTATCGGAGGTACAGCATGTCACGGTTTTAATTGCATCCTGTTTACTTGAGGTTTTTGGAGGAATAAATCGCAAAATTAATTTTTAATCAGAAACAATAAAGCTTGAAAAATGGGTCTTTGCGCATGTGTGTGTTTGCATCCTCTCCAGAGCAAAGTGTCGAACTGTGGTTTGCAGCACGTGATAGAAGAGGATTCAGATTTCCCCCGAGTGTAACAAATCAGCAGCTTGCATTCACAGGAGGTGCTGAGCCCGTGGGATTGGCTGATGAGATGTTGAAAAACGAATCTCAGGCAGTGGTTGCTATCATGGCTCACGCCTCTTTAGTGTTTTTGCTGACTGAGTGGACGCCTTTCACTTCGATAACCTTGAATGTGTCTTTGAGAGTGCCTGCATGTGATCAAGACCTTCATCGAAACTAATTTCTCTGGAGGAACATTCTGGGCGTACCTGCAGGAAGACAGTGCTTTTGCATTTCAGCAGTGATTACGTCCGGAGCTGACCAAATGTCAAGTGGTGTTTTCAGCCAGGGAGACATAGTTGGTTGTAGCAGCAGGGGAGGTGTTATCTTCGCCTTTGTTCCCGATCTCTCCCTTTGCAATTGTCTCATCCATTCAGTCTCAGTGTCAGCCTCTCTGTCCTACGTCCGTCCTCAGTCCCTCTGTCTGCGCTTCTTTCTACCTCTATGGAAACTCATTAGCTGTGTTGTGTCGAGATGCAGGGGCCGGCTCCTTGAGCTGCTCTCTTTCCAGGAGAAGTGAGCGCTTCTTGGCAAGACAGCAGGGAACCGTCAGAATAATTGCCACACTTTCCTCACCCCGGTCCATCTCTTCAGTTCCCACAGAGTGAAAGACACAAGACTAATTATGTAAAAAGCCACTCTCTCCATCAGAGTGACTACAATACTTTAAAGTGTGTTAATTGAAGGGATTGGAGGCAATTTCAAAAGGTGCAGAGCTCCAGCCAATGAGCTGCAGCTTCAGCAAAGATCTGCCTGTTTACACCTCAGAATGACAGATGCATCCACTTTTTATGGTGCGAGGGGAGGAGGAAAATGAAAGCACATTATGAACAAGAGCACTTTATGCAGACTAATTTATTTTCCTCATCATTTTCTGAATGAAAACAATGTCCCACTTTTTCCTTCTTTATTCCTCATCGGCAATCCAAGCATTTCAAAAGTGAATACAAGTTTTGTAATTACAGTACTGTATTTTCAATCCAGTAGGATAAATTAATAGTGTATGGTATCCTATAAACCCGTACATCAGGCCACAGTGTAAACCACACAACCATTGCACTATTGATGGAAATTTAACTTAGGTAAAAACTCCACAAGAGAAGTTCAATCCTTGTGATTTAGAGTTCCAACTTTTTTTTTATCATGAACTGATGATAAAACACCAAAATGAGCGCACATCTCTAGCTGTTGTATCAGTGTGCCTGGAATCACTACATCCACGTCTACCACTGATTAATGAACTCACTTGTTTTCCAGTTCTGAATAGGGTCAAAATACTGCCATGAACTCCTGCATTTTGTTATTATATTAGCTGAAATAGAATCATATTAGGTGTGAGTCACAACCAGGATAAAATGTTTTCCTCACAAAGTGGTGTACATTATGAAGTTATGGGAGCTTAGCAGAGAAAAAAGTTATGGTGGCAGCAAAAAACAAAAAAAACACTTGCAATCCAACAGGGTTTATACAGTAGCTTTAATGATCAAAGTTCCACAACCCTACACAAAGCGCCCTCCGACAGCTACTGTCTTAAAAATATATAAATAAAACAGAAGTTTCCCAATCCGTTTGTCACTATGACAAAAAAAAGAAAAAAAATATGAGTACAGCAAAACTCGACGACTGTGTGAGGAGCAATCTGATAATCTATTGTTAAAGGACACCTAAAAGTCCTATAGGACAATTTCACCTTTTCATTGTAACAACATGTGGGATATGCTGATTTTTCAATGATATACATTGGATGATATTGGCAGTGGTCTGTATTTATTTTTGTATTTATTTATTAAACATTATTGCTGGTGTTTTGCCCTGCAATGGACTGACAAACTGTCTAGGGCAGGAGTCTACGGCCCATCAATCAAACTATCTAATCTCACCAAATTGAATAAATAAATATACTAATAATTCTCATGACCCTTGAAATTCTAGTGTGTCTCCATAAATGGCAAACTACAAATCTATACAAAATTATTGAGGTGCAGAAAGTTATTCCTGCATTCATGTGGTCTTGGAAGATTTGTTGTTTTTCTGACATTCGTGTGTGTTTTCCTAGTCGGAAAGTCATTTTTTCTGATCATTCCAAAACCACATGGACTCAGTATTTCTTAAAGTTTGCATTTTCCCCTGAAGGATGTCAGCTAGTTGGAACTAAAATGAGAACAAAAACCACAGTTTTGAAGCTTAATAATCTTCTGTTTACAATATATATATATTAATTATCAATCAAAATTAAAGCATGTTTTCATTGAGATTCCACATTATTTCTTTCTCTATTAGGGTATATTACCAAAACACGCATCAACTCCTGATCCAGCTCTTAAAAGTAGAACCCTCTGTGCCTCACAAGTAAAAAAAAAAAATGCCCTCTCTAGTCCAGGATGTTTTGCCCATCAGTATGTATGAATAAATATATATAACGTATATACCGGTAGGAATAAAGTGGCCTTGAAGAATGGACGGATATTGTTGTTTTATTTTGGAGTTTTAGTCGTTGCTGGTCCAGTTTTTAAAATGGTACAAAACAGCTTTATTTTTTATTTCTTAAACTCAAATTCAGCAATGCAAAAAATGATCTAATGGTGTAACACTCAGCAATGAACAGGATTAGTTTTGTTACTACAAGACATTTAAACAGACTTTTACATTTTTATCCTATTACCTTAATCATTGTGAGTGCAGTCTTAAAACTCTGTCATTGCCTTTAATTGACTGGCCTCAGAGGGTTCAGATGTACTTATATTTTTTTTCATCAAAAAAGTTTTTTTTCAACTCATATAGTTATAAACATCAATCCAGAGAAGTTAAAATAAGAAAAAGTATGGCAGCAGATCCATATAAAGTGAAACCATTGCTCTTAAAACTGTGTGCTGAGCAGCTTCAACAGGAAACTGAGGTCTGCACAAAATTCTACAGAAGACCTTCTGCTCGGCATCTGTTTCACATAAAAGATGTCCCAGCGGTCTGAATGTCTACAGTGCTGTCTCACTAAACTCCCACATGTTGAGTTTTTTTTTTTCTTATTCAACTTGTGGATTCAACCGGATGGATGTTTGGCCATCATAAAAAACGGGTGGTGAAATGTAATCATTTACTTGTCTTGATTCCACACCCACCTAAAGATGAGCGAGCATGTGTCATCCTTTTTTCTTGCTCCTCACGGCCCTCCTATGTGTCTGTAGAAATCATGACAGGCAGACAGCTCTGTAATAGACCTCATCACTAACCCCCTCACGACAGTGTGTGAAGAACAGCTGTTCAGTGGCACTGAAGACCCCTTCCTCAAAGGAATTAATTTCTGTTCACACCTTATACCAAATATGTTAAAATAGGTTATTCCCAAATACACTGTCATGAAAAAGTGTTAAAATGTGAAAAATGAAAGTTTTGTATGTGGTTGTTTGCATTTATTCATACAGTTGAAAATGTTGTTTGATTAGTTTGATCTGAAAGATTTGGCTGACAGCTGCCATACTGTAAATAAAGCTTAAAGCTATGTTCACACCGCCCTCGGCAATGCCCATTCAAGTGACCACTCTTAATGAAAAGTCTATGTAAATGCGCAGTTGGAGTTTCCATGTTCAAAAATCTTGCGTTCACACGTTGCTACGAAAGCTTCTATGACCGTTTTTATGGAGAGAAATAAGTATCGCCCCTATTTATGCAAACGTAATTCTTGATTTGTGTGTAACTTTATTTTTTCTGTGTAAATGTAAAAAACACAATTGAACTATGGAAAGCGTGTTGAAAGTTAAGCCAGATCAAACTTTGACCAATCGGGGACTCAGATTTGGTGTTGACATTTGAATGGTGTCCCCGTTAATTCACGGTAGTGGCAACCATTTGAAAAATGATCATAGAGGAGAAATGATAATTGCAGTTTGTGTCATGACGTCAAGTCTTTCATATATTGGAATGGAGCTGTGAAAGAAAAAGCCTGGAGCAAGATTCGTAAAATTTGCACCGCCTCAATATTTACCACCTTCCCTCTTCCAACTGTAAATGGCGGATTTGAGCTAGTAAACAGTAGAAAAAGAACAAGAAGAACAATGGACTGCTTGTTCAATGTGAACACTATGGGTTAAATGTGCTTTCAAGAATACGTTTTACATGCCCAGTGTGTATGAAGGATTAGTCACAACTGCCGCTAAAGGTGGATACAGTTTGCAGGCGAAAAATGCGCAAGCCTGTACGGAACATACTGGTGGCCCGCACGAAAAACACGGTCATAGATGGTTCGGTGAGCCCCTAGAGTAAAAATGTTCAAACACATTTTTTCCGACGGTCTAGCTGCATATGAGCTATAAGGCGTAGTGAACACATACAACCCGCAAGGGTAAGTACAGTAAGTTTGAGGGACCATACAAGACATAATTCATTATGAGCCACTCACATACTGTATGTCAGGGGTGTCCAGTCAGTCCTCGAGGGCCGGTGTTATACATGATTTTTAACCAAGCTCCTTATTGGCCAGACATCTGATCCAGGTAATCAGTAGCAGAGAAGGCAGGATTTCTAGAAAACCAGCAGGAGGCCGGCCCTCGAGAACTAACTTTGGACATCCATGGTGTATGTGAAAGTAAGTGAGTATATGAGTGAATATATATGTATATGTGGATGTGAATTCATGTCTGTGAGTGGTTCATAATGAATTATGTCTTTTCTCACCTCACATATATACATGTAATGAGGACGCTGAGGCATTTGGATCCATATGCAGGAACAAAGACGTAGTAACAAGCCAGGCAGGAGTCAAAAAACATGGAGCCAGACAGGGAGGCGAGGAAAACTGGCAAAGGTCAAAACACGGTAATGCAAAAGAGAAAAGAGAAATGCTCAGAATAGCTAGGCAAACGGGAGGCAATACTTAGCGAGGAGCAAAGTCCAAAAGAGGCAAATAAACGGTGAGATTGATGAGGACAATGAGAAGCAGCTGGTGATGACGTGGAGGAGAGAGCGTTGACTGATGGGAGATAGAGTGAGGAAGTAGCAGAGGAGGTCAATATCCCGGAGAGGCCTCCCTCTGGTGGTTGGAGGTGGAACTGGAAGCCTGAGCCCTGTCTATAAAGGTGAGATAGGTGAGAAGTCGGATGGAGTTTTCAATTCTTCAACTTCCCCCAAAATCCTGAAATAAGGAAGTTAGACAATGATGTGACCAATGTGCACATACTGTGTATCCAGCATTTGCACACAGTAAATAAGGAGCCAGTCCATGCCCATTAGAGGGTGACATCATAGCACACCGTACAACATTATCGCCTGTACGTCATAAGTGCATGTAACTAACATTATCCTTAGAAATACTGCACCATACATTTATCACACGGAAAACAGTTGTATGTTCCATTTTCATAGCATCTGTTAAGATGGTCGTATTGTAAGACCTGTGCTCACCTTAAGATGCAGTCCCTCCTGTCTACAGCCCAAAAGCACCAATATTGATGGGCACATGTGACTGCACTGTAACGCTTTACAGAAGTGTCTTTGAATGCAGTGCAGTAAAAAAAACACTGACTCTGCAATTCCTTCACATCATTCTCACACATTGTAAAGGTATGTTTTACGCAACATCTCCCATCCAGCCGTTTCCTGGCAACCAGTATGGTTTTCCTCCTGTTTCTACTTTTCACTCTTTCACATTTTTTTCCTCTCATTAATCTTTTCTTTAACATTTCGCTCACACTCCTTCACTCAGGTTTGACTTGGCATTTTACCATTTGCCATTTTATACCTGGCTGAGACTCATTCAAATGAAATCCAAATAAAACCGACTTATTTATGTCTGCAGCTCCGTTCAGAGGAAAAAACTGTTTTCCAGTCCATCAATTATTCCCTGGGCTTCCATTAATAAAATGAATGTCAGTTCACGTCTGCGAGTTGTGTCACCACCTGGGGAAGGGACAGGCGGTGCGGTGCTGACAGACTGCGCAAACATACCTCCATTGCCTTGAAGAACCGGAGTAAAGCAAACAGACACACTTAGTCAACATGGCATTTGTGAGAATGGAGTTAACACGTTACCGTCAAACCTTGATTTTCTCTGAGGGCTTCACGCTCATTCAAAGCAGCGCATTGGTTATTTCTTTGAAGTGTTCCATTGAAACTGAATTTTTTTTTTTTTTTCAAGCAGTTTGCATCTTTCCCATGAAAGTAAATCAAACCTGCAGAACTATCTCAGTGTGAAAACTCCCAGATCATCACCCTCAGCTCTACTACTAAAGACACAAAAATGTCTTTTGATCATTAATCCTTGCGACTTATCTCTGTCCACTTTAAAATATATGCATCGGGGTAAGTGTTGTGCAGTCTTTACAACACACACGCCTTTGCTTTGCTTTATGGAGCAATTAGCTAGTGACTCTTTTATGCCTTATGAGGCCTTTCAAAGTAAGCAGTACATCATTTGAGGTTTGTTGGCAGCAGAAGCCAGAAGATTGCATTGCGTTGTTCAGCAACAAAGTCAGCACACATAAGTGTTGCACACAACAACCTCCACCTGCTTATTTATGCAAAGATCTCTCTAAGTTTCAGCATCTTTGAACCTGCAGACTGTGGCAGACATGCTGGTTTGTGTGTGGACCCAAAGTTTGTGAGAAAGCCAGAAGATTTTATTATTTTTATGCATAATGTTAAAGATCTATCAGGCTTGTTTGGGCTCCCATTGATTCTCATTTTCTCCTCCACTGGACCCAGTATAGCCATGCCTGTGTTTGTTTTTGAGGTTAGCTAGACTCCCTGTGAGGAAATGGGCAGGATCTGATCAATATCTTCTGCAGGACTGTTGCTCTGTTTAATCAGTCAACACCACACAGTGGTTGACACACACTCGCACACTGTGCTCAGGCTCATTTATCCCTTTACGGCTCACTGCGTATCACTCTGATAAGTCACTGAAAAAAAAAACATTAATTTGTTTCAGTTTATATGATTTTGCTCAGAGCTGCTTCTGGAAACTTCCAGCTTATGTGCTCAGTTGACTTTGATGCTTATAATAAAGTGCCTCTAGTATTAAAAGCCAATAATAAAGAGCCACATAAAACTACTTAATTAAAGAAAAACCTCTCACGCAGATTATAGCCCACACTAAAGTCACCTCTTTTAAAAACCTTACCCCTCAATGGTTATTAGATGCTGTTGGTCCTATAAATGTTCTTTAGTTTGCCGCTTTTTAAACTCAATAGTATTTTGTATTTAAAATAACAACAATTGAAGCTCCTTTCAGTGTTGTGTGACCATTTTTGAAGCGTCCTCGTCAAAGCTTCATGTGACAAATTCATAAAGAAGCTAACTTTTCAAAATGCTGGCTTTTTCATTGGTTTGGCAACCATTTTATGTTTTGGTCGCCTGGGGGTGACAGGCAGGTTTTTGTAATTATTAGAAAGATCGGCAAAAGTAAACTTTTGGATTTCCTTGGCAAACAAGGTTTTTGTTGACTGCACCCACATTCCAAATATGTTTTTTATCGTATGTTATATCGCTTTGTGTAAACTTGAGCCAATAATTCATGTATTAAATTTTCTAAATTGTTAAAAAAAAAAAAGGGGGGGGAATGCCACTTTTGCAAGCTCGCCAGGCTTACTCAAAATCTTCAACTTCTAATCCCAACATTTTTTTCCTAAATAGCTTCCAATGATGCTTGAGGAATGAGGAGGCAATAAATCAAAATCACTTAAAGAACCTTTTTCATTTTTGTAATTAAGATGGTGGCCTTTTCCACAGGTCAAAGGTAGATAAAACTTCAATTGTGGTTGTTGACTTGAGCTGGCCATATGTGTGGGAAATTTTGTCAAAATCACTTGAACAAAATTTTTTTTTTTTTTTCCATAAAGTGAGAAAATGTGAAACTTGTCAAATTTCATTCTTTGCTGAGCCATTTGCTTGGGACTACGTTAGTGGATTTTAAACTATTTTTTGAGGCCCATGAGAGAAATGTATTTTTGAATATTTTAGTTTTGCCTACTATGATGTCATTTTCTAGAGATGCAAATTTTGGTCAGTTTTTGCACGTGCTGCGGGGTGCAGCTGGGGAAGAAGTAATGCAAAAACAATACTGTCCTTTAATAATTATGTGTTTTTATTATAAATTATTCCTCCCGGTAAGTACACATTTTAGGTGTACATTAATTTTTAAACTAATCTGTTTGCACCTCATCAAACATAAATTCTTTGATATTTTCACAAGTTGCCCCGTCTGATTAGCTTCTGTGTTTGTCTACCCAAATGTGTGTTAGCTTTTGTTTATGTGGGCAAACACAGTCATTTTAATGGGGGGCTGAAAAGTAAATAAGCCCCCACCCTTTACTGCCTGTAACCTTTAACAATAATCAGAGGGCAGATTATCCAAATTATAGATGCCTGAAGTGTAAACGTTTGAGACGTCACAAAACTCTGCCCAACCCTCTAATCAGAGCTCGCATTCCTGAAATGTTTTTTGGATAAACTCGCATATTTGCAGCATTTAGCGACATGTTATGAATCATAAAAATGGGCTGCATGTTCAGAATATTTAAACAAAACTGGCCAGTAATGATAGCTTAGAATCTGTATCACCACACTTCTCATGTTTAAGCACTTGAGTAGTGGATGAGAGTAACAAAACTATGCCAAGAATTGTAGAGAACTTATAAACTATGCTCAAAGTAGATCCTTCTTATTACTTTTATGTTATGGAAATAAATGCAATATGAACTAAAATAAATAAATGAATCAAATTAAGCAAAGCCACTTAATGGTCAGAGTTTGCAAACTGAGCAAAAATTTTAGAAAAATGTTGAGAAAGGGCAAAAAGTAGGATTTGGCAGAGAACTGTAAAAGCCTTGAAGTATTCTGGGACTGCAAAGTAAATCAGGTATAAACAAGACGAGGGGCAAAGAGCATTGTTTTAAAACTGAAAAAGCCACATAAAACCTGAGCTAAACCGAACTAAAGTCACTGACAGTACCCCCTCCTCATTGTGACGACTTCCAGATGTCACTAAAAAAGGAACTAAAAAAACTGTTTGTTAAGACAGCCTGAAAGAGAGTAAAAACATATAAATAAATAAAAAGATAACCAAAAAATGGGTCAAATATGCAGACCAGGCTGAAGTCAAATGGTTGCAGCTTTGGCAGAGAAGGCATTGGCGGACAGATCCCACCTTAAAATTTTTGTCCAGAGGGTGAAGACAACAGATCTTCGCAAATGTACACTTTGTAGACACATTCCAATGAAAATTGTGTTTTTGGTGCTTTTAAGATTTTCCTGTAGCATTTTGTAGTATAAACAAAAGGATGTTGGTAAATGGGGCAGGCTTAGACTGAATCTGAATTCTTCCCTTTCCCCAACGGCTTCTCCCTACCCCTCCAATTGTTGGGGCATTTGTAGGGGTAGGGGTGTCCGAAGCGGCTGAAATGAGCTTCCTCTGTATGGCGGCTGGGCGCTCCCTTTGAGACAGTGAGAGAATCTTGGTCACCCTGAGAGAGCTTGGAGTAGAGCCGCTTCTCCTCCATATCGAGCAGAGCCAGTTGAGGTGGCTCGGGCATCTGGTCCAGATACTTTCTGGACACCTCTGGAGGCATCTTTACTTAGACTGCTGCCCCTGTGACCTGGTCTCGGATGAGTGGAAGAAGATAGATAGACAGACGGATAGAGACTATTTTTTCATAACCCTTTGTTTGGAGGGCCAGATGAAGTGTAAGGGACAAGGGGTAGTGAGAAGGCAAGAATTCAGATTGGGCCTAAATGAAGGGGTAGGGAGAAGCCGTAAGGATATGTGAAGAATTCTGATTCAGCCTTACTCTGCCCCAGTGGTCCTGCCCACAAGTGAGAAGAAAACTTCTAATGACCTCCTGCCACTCTGCAGAAACTATGTCCTAGAAAATAACATAGGTTTTTTGATTTTGGCTAAAAATCCAGAATAATCATAATAATAATTAAATGAATCATTAAAAAAATATTGTTATTAATCATCATAATTAAATCATAATATAAAAACACTGGATATGTTTTGAAAATAATTTGTTGAGTTCCTTATTTACTCTTCTCAGCATCTACGATGCCTTTCTCATTGGTGGATTAACCCCCCAGGGGGAAACTGTTGATCAGCTCTGAGTCACAGACAGGCCTCCATCTGTGGTTACAGTTTTGGTCAAGAGAAGGAAGGCAGTTATGGGGGACATGTGGAATACATATCCAGACAGATTTTATGCTGGCATTTGTGGGTAGTTGCAATAAAATATATGGTAAGAGTGACTTACGTTTCGCTATATTTAGCAGAATCATCAGCTACGATGCCAGTTGCAGCACCACCTGCTTTTCTCGTTTTAGGCTTATTTTTTGTAGGCTGTAAAGGAGTTAAACAAATCTCTTTGGTTTATTTTGTCAGAAATGTGCCGTGTTAGGAATGTGACCTCTGTCTTGAAGACGGTGCCGCTCAGCTGCCAGGCTGAGATCTTTCCCCAAATGCCTGTAGAGTTTTGCCAGTGGTCTGCAAAGTGTTGCCAGACACAACCACAAGCTGAATTGTGAAAAGAAACAGCAAGAAATAAACCCTCTAAAGAGGTTCTGATCTTAAGGGAGACAAAAGAATAAATGTGGAGCATGTTTGCTCTTTTTTTCTTCTTTTTTTAATTCCTTAGAACTGGAAGTTTAAAGGAAACAACAGCTGTAGTGTGAATTTGTGCTGAATTTTACTGTTCGTTTCAAAGAGCTTTGCTCCCATTTGTTGACCTGTAGGAAGCATAGTTAAATTACATTTTCTGCACTTCCTGAGGGCTTATTCTTTTCCCACTGTGTGTGTGTGCATTCACAGAAAACCCTCAAAGCCAGATCTTAGCACATTAAAGACCCTGTTGCCTCTGAAATGCAGGGTGGATGGCAGCCAAAACAGGAAAATATTGAAACACTGACAGAAAAAACAATAGTTTATTGCCGCAAGAGTATTTATGAGGTTTGAGGTTTTCTAGATGAATTTGAAAACATGAAAGTGCTCCAAATCCTTTTTAATGCGCTCTTTCTTGCAGCTTTCTTCTAGTGTGTGCAGATTACAGAATGACCTTTTCTGTTGGGCCCATAGGGAGCGCTGTTGTCCAAGTTGTGAGGACTGGGATCAGCTTTTAACCCATGGCTGCATTTTGTTCATTCCACAGGCTAATCACTGGTTCTACATCAGATTTTTGCCAATTTCTAGTCATCCATAATGTAAGAAATTTGATTTTTGCTTGGACTTTTGGCTTAAATTATGCATCTGTTAGCTTTTTAATAAAAAAAAAAAAAATGTATTACTATCATAAAGTTAGAAAATGTTTAAATTAATTATGCCATAGTGCATGTAAGGACTCTTTTGCAAAACAATTTCCATTCGCTGGGTAAGAATTAAGCAATAATCTTTATTTCTGCATTTCTTTTAGGATATTATTAGATACATAACCCATCTACATGCATAAGTGAATACACACAAACATTATAGCAAGATAAAAATGAGAAGAACAAAACAAAAATTTAAAAAGTACTGCTCTGCATTGGATTTTAACTGTGAATTATGAGAAAAAAAGAAAAAGTCTGAATATGAAACATATAAAAGTTAAATATTCAATGCAACTGATGTGTTTTGAAATCATTCAGTCAGATGAAAAAAATGGTTTTATATGGAAATATCGACAACACATTAAATGGAGTTGAGCCACAAATGCATTTAAGAATAAATGATGTGCAGCCAGAATTTATGCAGAACTGCAAAAGTTTCTGCGGACTTGAGAAAACCCAATACAGGCAGCGGGAAAAAAAAACTGTTCAAGCATAAAGTCAATAAGACCAGACAATATAGCAAGCAATTTACTGTGCTGTCTCAGAAGTGCAGTGGTGAAAAGGTCAGTGGGGTCACTTCTTTAAAGAAGCTATTCTTGAGTCTGCTGGTGTGGGAGTGGAGGCTCCAGTGACTCCTTAATGCTGGATTGAAAGGAGAAAGGAGAGTCTATAGCGGCACACAGCCTCTATAATGCTGTTTCTGCACACATTTAGTATTTATGCTAACATAAATTTCCTTAACAATGGACACTGCTATGTTTTCTCTCTCCTCAAATAAAGAGTTCAGGTGAACTGTGTGAAGTCTCAGGGGAATAAAGGTGTAGCTTTAGTGCCCTCTTGGGGTTTTAGGTGTCATTGCTCATTTAATGACCCCCCTCAGTAAAGCTGCTTTCCCTCATAATCTGGCCACTATAATCTTTGCTTCCCTTATTTATTAAAGCAATTCACATTTTTCTTCCAGCAGAGATTATTTTAAGGGTATTAGAAAATAAATCTCATGCAAGGACCTTCAAATTTTCTCACCAAGAAACAGCTAAACTCACATTTTTCATTTATGACTACATGTAAAATGAGTGAATTTTCCTTTTTTTTGTTTTAAGTCAAATGTTTGTTGTTTTTGCCACAGATTTTCAGTTTTGCATGTCAACACGTGTTCATAGAAATACTGGTAAAAAAAAATCAAGCTAACACTCACTTTTTAAATCATTTAAGTCCCTTCTGCAAAGATGGGGTCAATCTATGATACTAATTGAGCTTGGTTTGTATAAATGGAAATATGTGCTGATTGTGAACATTTCTACTAAGAAAAAATGATATTAAAAGTTTATCTGAAAACTGTTTTACTTTCCTTGATAGAATTTTAGTCTGAAACATCCCATTAGAATTTAAGAGGATGACAGAACATGAAGGCTGCAGAGAAAATTAGGTTCATGAGTATGGTGGCCCTAAAAGTGCAAATCACACTAAATGACAAAATATATTAAGGATCATTAAAAAAGTCATTATTTTTAAAAAATCAAAACAAAATTTCAGACACCATGTTTTTCTTTTTTTATCATAGTTTTCTGCTGGAGTGGGAGGTTTTCCTGTTTTTCTTTTTTTTTTGTCCTATCTTTGTTTGCAGATTGGTACCCAAATTGTCCGGAGTACCTGATTGGATGAGGACGTCTCGCTCAGGGCTTAAATACTGCCACATTATGATTTAAACTTCAGGGCCACGGACTGCTCAGGGCAATGAGTAGCTGAAATATTTATGTATTTTATGATCAGCTTCATACCTTCTTCAGTCCTCGTTGGTCTGTTCAAAGAGAAGCAATTCTTTCCTCCTTCTGGAGGTCCAGAGAAACTGTTTTCATTAACACCACAGAAGGAGCTAGCTGTTGTTCTTTGTGAGCTTCACAAGCAAAAATGAATTTACAAATGCAGGCTGTTAATCCTGAACGCTGCCACCTCTACACATGTCTTTGGTGGTTTCTTTATCGTAGCGAACACCGTGTCATGTCTGGTATTAAAAAGCTGTTACCACTCAGTCCTAATGGCCACATTATTATCTCCAGGCACTTTATTTAAACTGCTCTGCTCGTTTTTGTTCTGTACGGTCACGCTGAATAAATGCACAGAATAACCTTCGTTTCATCCGAGTAAAGTGGCTCAGATGAATATTGCATAAGGAAAATAAATCAAATGTCTTCCTGTAAAAGACTCTTTATGTCCTCAAAGGTTTTTTATTCCTTTCTTTTCTGTTTGCATCAGAATATAAGATGACTGTTAAAAATCACGTTAAAGGAACAAATGACAATTAAATAAACTAATAGATTTGCCTGACTTTTTCAATCCACATTTAAAAATCTCAAGCTTAAACAAACAAGGAGTTTTATTGCGGATATCAAGGTTAACCCCGAAACGGTTCAGCAGATTTTAAAATGTCAATTTTCTCCAAAGACTGTGTCACAAGATTGTGAGTTTACGTTAGCGCTCCCTTTCTGTCTCGGCTCAGCAGGTGTCAGACACTGATGGAGTCTCCCAGGCAGCTTTGTTTACTGAGCCGTTGACACTGTGCAAGCTCCACTGACGTTTGGTTCTTCCTACAAAGGACCTTTCACCTTCAAAAAAATAAATGATCTAACCTCCGACCGAATGAAAACTGGTACTGTATTCTTTCTCAATAATAATAATAATTCTTATTCTACTGTAATACTCAAGTGAGCATTGAAAATTTCATCTATATCATATCTAAAGTCTGGACTTTTTTTATATACCATGACTGATTTACCTCTATTGAGATTATATAACAAAATATGAGTCATTGTCTTCTTTGTGGTTAGTCACTGCGTGACATGAAGACCAAAGCTGTAATTTCTTCCTGCCAGTTCCCAAGGTAACAAACAGAAACATTACAGACTCCACTTCCAAGAAGGCCTCCTGTTGAGGCTCAGGATGCTGGGCAATACTATAATTCATTTCTGAATTTGCAACACTTTATTCCCCCATCATACAGCCTATTGTATGACTATAGGTCCACCTGTAGATGGACATGTACAGTATATGGTTATTTTATTAAAAATGGGCTTTTTATACAATATAAATTATTAAAATTACAGGGTTTAATACAATATTGGACAATATAAACATTTTATAAGGCATTTCATTTCTTACTACTAGGCAATAAGTAGAAATTATTTATAGTCAAAGAAAATCCCCATAAACTAAGTTCAATTGGAAACTTTAATCTATTATTAGCATGAACTAATCGCTGAAGATTTAATTTCTCTGTGTGCTGGCAAAAAATCTGGAACCGCTTAGATTTAGAATAAAAGCAATCAATTAAAAAGACCAAAATATGCCATTGGAGGGGTTACTCTGCACCTACAGTTCAGGCCACAACTCAGACATAAATTAAAAATTAACTACTGTTGCTCTGCAGAAACTATGTTCGAGAAAACAACACAGGTTTTTAATTTTTTGATAATTATTTTTAAAAGACCACTGAGACACATTGAAAATAGATCAAATGTGATTAGAGTGGGACTTCAAAAAAAATGAAAAAGGAGAGTAGTGATCGTTTGAAAGAGAATCGACTTTTATGGAGTTGTGACATTTTTTTTTCAAATGTAAACCATCTGTTCGTTCTTTCTTTTCTCATTCTCTGTTCTCTGGAACCATCGTCTTGTGCAGTGACATTTTGGAGATAATGTTTTATCTCATTTGCTGATTCATTTTTACTGAATGGAAACACACAAACGTTTGTTTATCACAGACACAGGAGCCTCTCACATTCCTGTCTATGTAGTAACCTGAAGTATTTTTGAGTAAATTAAAAAATCAACAAACCACAGGGTGATAATGACCGTAGCACAATTTTACTGATTATGTTTTCGATAGAAATTGTAAACATTTTATAAAACAGGGTTAACAAAAGAGTAAAATAAAATTTGCAGTTCAGAGCTTCAAATTAAGGATTTTTCTTCAGTGAATTGAAATAATGTGTGTTAGCGTTACTCCATTTGCAATTTAAGTCACATTTGTTCTCATTCAGTTCTGCCTGTTCCTTTTACAAAAATCAAACAGATTTGTGACTAAGGTTAACAAAAACTTCCCTTTTTTGTATCTTTTTAGAAGCTTCCACACCTGAAAAACTGTAATGAACTATTATCATCATTTTAGTGGGAAGGATGCATAACAAAGACGCAATGGGCTCCATAATTATTCCAATTTTGTCACCACAAAGTCACTTTTGCTGTTTTTCCTGCCCTTCTTGTTTCTATCTTGTCTTTCACTCTGGTCTCATCTTTATAATGATGCATTCACAATGTTCTCTACAGTGTCTGTGCAAGCCTAACAAAAGCTACCGCAGCATCGAGAGGTGATTAAATCAATGGCAGCAATTAAAACACAAAGTCACGGAATACCACAAATAGTCTATGTTTTTGCTCTAATCCATGCTTGGCTGTCTTTATTTGTGTTATCTGTTCTTGGTGTACTTTAGCCATGTGTGTGCCTTATCAAAAATCTCATATTTTTTAAGAATAGTTTCCCAGAAGCGCCGTGGTTTGTCTGAATGCTTTGTTAAAATCCCAGTCCTTTTTTTTATATAATTTTCTTTCAACAGTGGTGTACTCCTTCATCCCATGAAGTCCACTTTGGCTCCAGCAGTGATGGATTGTCCGATCGAGCAGCGATGCACCGTAACCTTGAACCTGTTGAGAGTCGGTTCTTATTTTTTTTTTGACATAACTGCCATCAGCTGCTATTTTGAAGACCAATCTGAAACAAAAAAAGACATGACTATTTTTGGCACAATCAAACTAGTTTGCTGGACCATCCTAATCCCAAGGCACATTTACAGGGGGCAGCCCACACCAGTGATTCATAGAGCAATGCAGCCCACAACTGTGGAGTGGGCTGCTGTGTGAGTGACACAGACTGAAATTTATGTACTGAGAGGAAAAGGCAGAGAGGCCAGATTGGAAACATGGAAAAATAAAATAAAATAAATAAATATGCTCCTCGTACAATCCAAAACACATCATGTAAATGATGCTTCTCATTTCAACTTTGAGTCTGAGTTATGCCATTTTGTTAGCCTTATCCTGTTGCCATAACAACGGTCATGCCCACTAATGGGATTGGTTTTTATTTTCATTTGGGAGATTTAGGATTAGGATTCCTCAGCATGGCAGACAAACAGGACGGAAAGGATGAACTGGTTCATGTCACTCATTCAAATACATTTAAATTGCAACTGTAGTGGCTGTAAGAAGCTACTAGCTTTAGCTATAGATTGAAGTCACTATAATAATTAATAAAGTGTCGTAACCTATCTGCTAAGCTTGTGTTCATCGAAATATCATTGCAGAATTTGTTTAGTTTTAATACTTTGTGATTCCTCTGGTGGTTGCCTCCAGCTAAACGTGAGCATATCTGATGATACACAAACACAGGTGACGATTTGTACACCAGACAGCAGCATTCTGGTGGATGAAACATTTCTCACACACCCGAGAATCTGTAAATCCCAAAACGTGACTCAGACTGTGCGTGTATCTGATTGAAAGCAATCAGCAAGTCTCTAGCTACGATTCATCCATGCTCGTTTTACTGATTGCACATGCACCAGCAAAAATGAACCAAAGTAGCTTTTCCTTCCCTTAAGTGAAAGTATTTATCTCCTGCAGTCTGCTTCTTTTCTCGTCCATCTTCACCTTCACTCATAACCCTCTTTTCCTCCTGCTTTTCCTGCCTGTCTGTCAGCATGTGGCTGCAGGCAATAATGCTGCCCTCTTGTCAGCTTTCCTCACACCAGTAATTCCATACCTATTTCAGGAGTTTATGTTTGTTTTACAGTTTTTCTGGTCTTCCCTTCATTTTACAGCAAAGCGTTAACTCCTTGTACAACACAAATGTAACAAATTAGGCCCTTTTGAAAAGAAAATATTTTCTAATTTTTTTGTCATCTCTCAAAACAGATCCTCCATCAGGAATGTAAGTAAAGATTATTTTATGATGCAGAAATATGTGCATGAAACAAGTCCATAATCTCTGACTGGTGGTCAGGTTCTGAGCCTAAACAGTGTCGTCTAGCGGGAAACCCAGAGCCTATGCCCATGGTGCTTAAAACCAGATCAAAACATTGCTCCATGTGGAGAATAGGGTGGAGGAAGGAACACTGTCTAGAATGCAGAAAAACAACTATTTGGGAATTTATAGGTAAAAAAATGACTGTGATTGGTTGAGAAGAAAAGGTGGGAAATGTAGGTATTGATTCAAAGTGAAATTCTTCTTGACGAGTGAAGTAACAGCGTAACTAAAAGTGAGGCAGATCTTCCTCATGAAATTCTGACAATTTAAGCAATTTACAGAAAAAAAAGAACAGTAGAGTGTGCAATCATTCATACATGTCTTTTTAACATCACTTTATGTTCTTCCGGGGGACACCTCCTTCCTATCAAGAAGAAACTTGCTAGTAAAATTTAGGTAGCTTTGAGTCGAAATGTGAAAAATTTGGGCTTGGCTAAGATAACAATGATTTTTAAACATTAACTTATTCATTTGCCAAAAAAATGTCAGAAAAGTATATCATAGACTTGAAATGAGGTTTAATGAATCCTTTACATTAACCTTGTCCTGATCGTTTGCTGGCGTTCCTTTTGAAAAGTAAAAAGGAAGAACATTTATGTGGGTCATCAACATAATAGAGTTAGGAGCAGCGGCTGGACGACTGCAGCCAGTTTCATGGAATACAGCTGAAACTGATATAGAAAAACTAAACCAAAATCAGAAAATAACATAAAAAAAACTAAGCGGATACAGGCGTAAACTCAGAAATATACTGTAGGTTAACTTTAAATGCACTGAACAGAAATAAATGACCAACAGTGTTTGTGTATTCTCATTTATCCTGGTTGATTCTATCAAAGTTGTAGGTAAAAACAAAAAGTGGTCAATTGGTGTTCTTTTATCTTTTATTATTGAAGATGTGGTGTTACCAGCACTGTATTTCAGAAATGAAAAAGCCTCTTGGAGGGGAAATGTCTTTTATAATAAAAGATAAACTGAGTCCAGTTCACATCTTTTTTTCTTTAACCTATACTACTTTAGTGACTAATGATCCTCACAAAGAAGAAAAGATAAACACCAGCTTTAAAGGTCCTTCTGCTACTGCACTTTCATCTGGGAAAGTGTTGTAAAAACCAGTCACAATTTATAACATGGAAAAGCAAGTGCAATTTTTATAACACAATTTATTCTTCAAGCAATTCAAAGTGCTTCGTAGACAAGAAGCTTTTTAAAGCTACTTTATTAATTTTCAGAGGACGTACCATCAGATTTTCTCCTTTTTTTCCCAGATGCCCCAAGCTTTAAATGATGAAGTTACAACAAGACTTGACAAGATTGGATGACACAAATGGAATGGTCGGAAAAACTGCATAGCTTGTGTAAATCAGGATTTGGAGGCACTTCTGAAGATCACAAAACTGCACCTGAAAAAGGCCAAACCTCTGAAATAAGAGCTGTGATTAGAGTGCACACAGTTCTCTCCTGTCCTGCTTGGTGACAAATGAGGCTAAATTATTTTTCTCTTGAAACTTTGGGTTTGGAAAAAAAAACAACTTGCAGAATTGCTACAAATCATATCCACTGTCAAGCACAGTGGTGGAAGTATGATGATATGGGTGATGAACCAAAACTCTTGATTTAAAATGTCAACTCTGAGGATAATAAATCTAGAAGTAGGTCTGTGTTAGAAATTATGAGCATTTGTAATATATTAATCAAAATAAATAACTAGGGTGTAGGGAATAATAGATTTGGGGATATATATCACGATATTTAAAGAGGCGATCCATGAATCAATTTAAAATGTTGACAAGACAATACTCATCCTGTCATAATGCTTGCACACTGAAATGCTTCTGGGAAAAAAATGGCCTTTTTCCCCTTATTTTTTAAGAACCAGTTCAAACACCATTCAGGCTCCTGAACCGTTTAAATCTACATTTATTAATGTTGGAAATAAACAGCACTATTATATCTCTTTTAGAACTAAATTAGTTAAGGCAGATTCACTCTGTTTTTTTTTCTTATTATGAAAACTCTTTTGTTGTGGAAATCAGACAATATTGAATGTTTCCTTTATAAACAAATATTTCTTAATTTACTGAAAGAAAAGTACCATGAGTTTGATTGGGTAAAAGCAACTTGTAGCTAACATGAGATACAGTTGTAGTGCTTGATGTTTTAAACCTTAAATAAAATGCATTTTGAAATTTCATTGCAATGAAAGACACATTAAAAGTCAGGTAGATTTTTTTTTCAAGTCATGTTCTTAAAAGAAAGTTTGTAAAAAAATGTTCTGGTATAATACACACCCCTATAAATAACACATTTATTTTAAGATTTTAATACCTGAGGAAAAGTTAATTATTATTATTAATAGCTACTGTAGAATCCATGTTTTTTTTTTCTTTTTCCCTGTATATCTGTAGTTACATGGGTAGAAAATTAGCTTTTCACCAAAGAAATTAGGCTGCAACCTTAGATATCTGCAAGGTTTTTACTAACTAAACCTTCTTTGTTTTAGTTTTTATATCACACATGTGGATATCAGACTGCCACCGTTCTTTTCAATAAAGACTGCATGCAAATGCAATTATTTTTCTCTAAAATGTCAATCCACTTTATCAGCCATGAGTTGTTAGTTGGTTATTGGTTTTTCAAAGAGAGACTGGACGTGCAGCTCTATTGATTTTCCTAAGTAGTGTCCATTCTAAAAGGCTGTTAAAGAGCTTAAAATGATCTGTTGACATGCATGAAGAGACACGTCAATTTCTGAAAGGATTTCTGGTGAGATAAATCGGAGCCGGATCGTCAGACTGCAACTGAATCTATTTTGAACCCTTCATCTTGGTCTATAATTCTTTGGCCTCTTTCCAAACCAGCCAGGTTAATAATCCTCATTAACTTCTACAAGACACTCTAGGGAACAATTTGTCATGTGTGGTGAAACTGTTTGAACTGCACATATTAGTCTGTTGAGTTTTTAATGAGGATTTATCGCCACAAATTAGGATCTGCTTGTTCACACAGGTCAGACTCATTTTTGAAATGCGTGTAAGCTGTATCATTTGGGCTTGTAGTCACAGCTTGTAGTAAAAATGTGCTTTTCTTTTCCAAATGAAGCTCGTAAAAATGTCTGTTCCTCTTTGGAAAAACAAAGCTTTAATGAAATAAACAAATGTAATCTGGCTTTGCACCAACAACACTGGTTACTAATGGACAGTAAAAGGTTGCATTGTCACTTTGGAAGGTCATCTTCACACACATTAAATGGTCAGATAAGAAGCTCAATGAAGGTGAAGGTGTTTTTTTTTTTTTACTATTATTGCAGGACCTTACAGTTTGCTGTGTGTTTGTGGTTGCTTTCCCATGGTAATATTCTTACATACTGCAATGATAAAGAGTGGTGCACACTTCTTTATAGGTTGCCATGGAGATAATCTTAAAGTTTTAAGTTAGAATAGACATGTTCTAGCACCATTACCATGATGTGCTGTTTTTCTTCTTAAAACTGGCAGCATTTACAAACATAGCCACCGGTAATCATAAATTAAACCATTTATTTTACCAGAAAAACTTGATTTCTTTGCAGAGCTGGTTCAGGGCAGGAGATACTTTTGAGAAATTGTGAGGGCTACAATACTTACAGGAACATCTGCAGGAATATAAATGGCCTCTGCTCCTGATACTCAGACTACAGCATTGATCTGCTCAAAACTATAATATACTTAAAACCTTAAAATTAATATTTCATCTTTATTATATAATCCAGCTATAGAGACAGGGGTTTTATCATAGATTTAAAATGATGTCACATAATGCACATGTCGTACATTTTAGAGCTTATATAAGTAAATGAAGTTGTGTCTCAAAACCATATTTTTAGGTTGACTTTTTTGACTTTGTACTGGACTTGTTAGAGTAAAAGCAGCTGTTATAGAGGTTTATTCTGTAGAGCTAATCTGTTCCAGAACAGACTAACAGTAAGGCTTGATTTAATCCCAGCGCTGCACCTGATTGGTGGACGTTCACTTAAATCAACTGGATGTTCTTCAGTCAGCCATGTAGGAATTTAGGATTATGATAATCCAAATGACTTTCATTCATGATTGACAAAGGTCCAAAATAAATGGTAACACAGCTGCACAGAACAGCAGTTCTTGGGCAATTACTCTGTCAAACAGCACTCACATCATGTCAGCACTTTTCTTTGGGTGGGAGGTTGTTACATATTTGTGTTTTGTTTAACTTCTTGTAGTGTTTTTAGCAAAAGTGCTGTTTTTTCAGAGATGACAGACAGGTAAATTGCTGCCATTATCCCGGTGTGTTGAATTAAAAGTTGGGGTCAGAAGAGGTGACACTTTCTCACAGTGAAGTAACCACACAAGTGAATTACCTGCCAAGACTGATCTAACATTATCCAAGGTTCACATGAGTGAAACTTATGTGCAGGAGGGGAAAGCAGACTCGTTGTAGTACTGTACAGGGATGGATGTGACTGCAGATAAGTCTTATAATGAAGATTTTACATGCTTATAAAGCAGTTATTTTAATATTAACTAAAAGGAAAAGAACTGAAAAAGAACTGGAAACTGACTCATCGCCAAAAAGTGTGATACGAAAGCAAAAATACACACACCGACACTGCCAGTCTGCTGTTTTTTTTTGGATGCTGCATGCAAACACATATTCGCACACAAGGCCATCTACCTATGGAAAATGAAGCATCTCTTCAACCTTAGAAAGCTACAGTGTGACCGAGCGACAGAGTCAGAGTACCAACGAGGCCGCAGACGTGTCAGGGCTGTGTCACTTCTTGTCACTGGAGTTTGTTACCTCATTAAACTGAGTTATTGAAAGGTTTACAAGCCAGGGACAGTTCTACTGCTGCCTTGGTCAAGTCGGAAACCAGACGTGAGGCACGTTTTCATATTTGTGCACATTTAGCTACAACAGATAATTACTTTAAGTGACATTAGTACAGAATGGTTAAAGTCATCAGTCAAAAAGTGCAAAAAAATGTTTCCTGTTTCCTTGCAGCAAATCATATTTAACAGCAGCAAGTTGTATTTCTAAACTATTTTTTTGTCAACATTAGTAATTATCAATGAGTTATAAACATGTATTTATACATTCAGGTTTATTTTATTATGTATTAATAAAATAAGATTAATTTTTATCATTTAGAAAAACGTTATTTAAAACATTAGATAACTTGAATTTCTTACACATTAAATAGTCTGATTTTCTATTTTATGCTCCTATAAATGATTCAAAAAGTCTTTTCAAATATCAATTTAAGTAATTAGTGTTTGAGACATTTTTCTTAGAATATGCACACGGAGCGTGCAACTTTACTGTTTTAGGTTGACATTTTCATGAAAAACAAAAACAAAAAAACTTTATTTGACCTAATTCAAAACATTTTTTTACAAACATAAAAATAAAAGTTCTGGAGAAGAAATAGTAGTAAAAACGGAATCAATTCAATGCTTAAAATCTGCACTAATTAATTGATCAATTTGTTGTGAAGTATTGGAGAAAAATACTTTAAGAGCAAAAAAACTACCCAAAAAGTCTGTGGTGAGACAGTTGTCAGTTTATTCTTCTTTTTTCATTGACAAGTGTTTTTTATAATTATTTGCAAGCATTTTGCATATCTACATCACAATAAGCATTATATGTAAGGCCTGATCCTTCCACCTGACACGATGAAGATTAGACCCTTAATCATAATCAGAAAGTTTGATTTGTCCACAATGTGTTGTTTAGTCCGACATCCCTCACAAAACTGAGATTAAAGGTTTGTAATCTAACACTACATAAATATTTGGGTTGTTAATTGTTATATTACACTTTTAATTAGTGATATTGGAGATAAACCCTGCTGTTTATGAGTAAACTAATCTGCCAGCTGATTATTTTTGCCTGTGTTGTGATGAGCCAGATTCGATTTATGAGCGCTTCATCCCACCACCTCAATAGAATTTGGAAACAGCAATTTGTGAAACATATTCAGATTTTTTTTTTAATCATTTGTTCCTTTATTTATTTACAAATTAAACTTGCTTCTATTTGTTTGTAAGATATCTGAGGGTTTTATGTGATTTCATGAAGAGGGTTATTGATTTTAATCTTTAGGCAGTATTGGCTGCATTTTCTGGATGTGTTGCAGCACAAAACATCCAAGTCTTCTTTCTGGGAAGTGCTGCTTATTTCAGCCTCACCACACCTGTACAGCTGTGATAAATGCAGCTCTCTTGCTCCATCTCTCCTTGCTCCCTCTTTCCATCTAACTCAGATGCAATAATAAACCCAAGGTGACCAAAGCCGGGACAAGGAGAATTTACTTTCTGCAAAGCGTTTTATCCTCGCCTAAATGCCGGGAGCAAGATTTGCAACTATCTTGTTTTTGCACATGTATGAATTTACAGCAGTGAACTGGGATTAGGGTGTGCACACTGTGAACCAAGTGTGCTGAGCTGCTGAGAACCGCCTTCATACCGGGGTCTGAGTCAGACACAACATGCTTTGTTTCCCACAGTTTCTGCTTGTTGTGGATGCAGGGATAGATGCAGAGTGGGTGATACAATTTTTTTTTTCAATTTGAATAGAAAGTGGAATGTCATTTATATTCTAAAGGACATGCATCAAACTTAGTCAATCAGAATCAAGTTCCAACCTTGGACTGAGTGACTCCTCCTCTATCATGTTCCAAATAGGAAGTACCGCTGGCCCTAAGAAACCAAAATACCATAGACCTCTATGAAGAAATAAAAAGCTATTACTCAGTCATTACATTTGTCAGCCTAACCATTACCTTTTGACATCAATCGGATGCTTAAAAAAATGGTGTGATCCTACATTGAACTTTGAAAGCGTTTGACAGATTCTCCCAAGCCTGCTTTTAAGTGGCATAGCCTTCCAGCAAGCTCACTCTTGATTGGTTAGAATGGTTGCTATAAAAAAAAAAAAAACTCAGACTGACTTGGACTAATCACTGCTTATTAAAGTTGTATGGCTCCAACATGGCGACGTCCATATCGTGAAAAAGTGATGACTCCAATATGCCCAGACAACCATACATAACAATGTATATAGATTGTCAATTGCCCCAACTATCTCCTATGCAAAAAAAATAATAGAGTCCTTGTTTAACTGTTTATTTTAAAAGATTGTTGAAGCTTCTGTGGGCCAAATATGCCTTTAAGAAAAGCCAGGGTCTGTCTGAGTGACAGTTAGTGTATGCCAGCTTAGCATCACAGTGTTTTACATTCTTTTTATGAGGTCATGCTTTGTTTTTTTGTTCTGATCCCTCTGTCAATCCTGAACAGCCATTTTCTACCTTCTAATAGACCCTCTGTCTATTTAAATCCATCTTTTCAGATTCAGTCAGATTGAAGGTTCTCCTCTGTTATTGTAAGAAAACCTAGTAGTCCCCACTGACAAAACATAAAAGTAGTAAAAGTAACTAATGGGAATTATTAAAACATAAAAAAACTCTCTTTATTTGTGTGTAGTTGTGTGTAAAAATCTGTTTAAATTTGCTTTTTTTTTTAAATTGCCAGAATGAACAGGTGATATTTTCTGAAATATTTGACTGTCTCTTAAACCGAACTGTAGATGAAACAATAAAGAAACTTATTTTTAAATTTTTTCAAGCTACAATTTTAACATATTCCATTCCAGCATTTTTTGCAAGCATTTCTTAAAATAATTTCATGGCAAAAATTGATATATTCTTAATTAATCTTTATATTTTTTTATTAAAGATAAGTCACCCTTTAAATGATCTTTATTGCTAAAATATATATTGTTTCAAATATTTCTCAAAATAAAAAGCTGTGGTTGTGAGTTGTCAAGAAAATGGCTAAACCTGATACTTCTTAAAAATATTTTTTGCACTTCAATTAAAAAAAAAACAAAAAGTTTGCTTTTTTCAAATCTATGAGGCCTGCGACAAGTTCATGTGAGTTGATGGGTCCCAATGTCCCCGTGTTGACTCTATTGATTTACTATGGGCTCTGTATTACCATAAACTCAAAATCTACATCTGTATAGTGCAGACTGCATCAGGAGTGTTCAGTTGTTACCACTGATGTGCTAAAAGGTAAATTTCTGCATAGATTTTTTTTTTTTAATTTTAATTATTTTGTCTGATTGTTTTTTTATTACTACAGTTTAACATGAAAACATAAAAGTTTGAGCCTCAAATTGACTGTTAATGCAAAAGCTTTTAGTTTTCATAAATAATAAAAATGGACTCCAACCCCCCCTTCTTCCTGGACAGCTCTCTATCATTTCAGCCTCACATCAATAACCTCACCTGTTCGTCACATTTTCATCTACGAAGCATCAATCATCTCTGCCTGTCCCTCACCCCCCATGCTGACTCCATTCTGGTCCACAGCCTTGTCACCTCTTGCATCGATCACTGTATCTCTCTTCTCTTTGGTCCTCCATGAGTTTTAACTAGTTCAAATTCACCAGCACGAATTATTGCAAAAGCCCTTCGGCACTCAGCGTCTCTCCCATCCTTCAGGAACTCCACTGGCTTTCCATCAAATCCAGAATGGATTCCTGGCTCCTTCTACATCTTCAAGGCCATCCATAACCTCCCAACTCTCATGTCTGCCTGATCTTCTTCATATCTTAATTCCCGCTCGTTCTCATAGATCTTTCTCATCCATCCATTTTCCCTCCTTACTCCTCATCAATTTTCCAGTCCAGCTTAAAAACTAATTTGTCTGTTGACTCAGTTTGATTTCCTCTGTTCCATGGCTTTATTTTAAAGTCCCATTCCAATCATCTTTTGATCTATTGTAAAATCATTATCAGTGGTCTTTTAATTATGGTTATGCTGCTTTTCCTGCAGAGTGGCAGTAGTTCATTAGAAATTTGTCTCTGAGTTGTGGCCGTGAGCGTATGCACAGAGTAAGCCTGCCCTCTTAAAACCATCCCCTTGTTTACATGCTTTCCTGCTAGCTTACCAACCCAACAGAGCATTACAGGGGCAACAAAAATGTAGAGAATTATTGAGCTTTCCAGTCGTACAATTTTCATACAGATGCCAGCTTGGACAAAGAAAACAAAGACGAATATGGATCTGATCATCTACATGGCGGGGGGGGCGTTTGATCCATTTTTGATGCCTTTAAACCATCAACAATGACTTCCTGTTTACGCAATCAAGATTGTCAGGTTTAAATTTAAGTTTGACATGCATTCCAGATTCCGCCACTAGACGGTCAAGTGGTTATGGCTGCGGACTCACATTCAGAAGGTCATGGGATCGAATCCCGCTCAGTCCACATTAAATAATTGTTTTTACTTTTATATTTTACTTTTACCTTGAAGCTGTTCAATGCAGGTGAAAAACAATATTTTTAACACAGACAAATACAATAATTGACAAACTGGTGACATGGCGGGGTGGGGGGGCATTTTATCCATTTTCTATGCTTTTAAACCATGAACATTGTGTTTACTTTTAAATTTTATTTTTACCTCTTAACTGTTCAATGCAGGGGAAATAAATATTTTTAACACAGACAAGTACAATAAATGACAAACTGGTGACATGTGTGGGGGGGGGTTGATCCATTTTTGATGCCTTTAAACCATCAACAATGACTTCCTGTTTACGCAATCCAGATTGTCAGGTTTAAATTTAAGTTTGACATGCATTCCAGATTCCGCCACTAGACAGTCAAGTGGTTATGGCTGCGGACTCACATTCAGAAGGTCATGGGATCGAATCCCGCTCAGTCCACCTTAAATAATTGTTTTTACTTTTATATTTTAGTTTTACCTCTAATCTGATCAATGCAGGGGAAATTCCAGATTCCGCCACTAGACTGTCAAGTGGTCAGAAGGTTCAGAAGGTCATGGGATCGAATCCTGCTCAGTCCACATTAAATTTGTTTTTACTTTTATATTTTATTTTTACCTTTTATTTTTACCTTTGAAATAGAGCTAAGGGTTTTAGAGGAGTGTGAGTCTTGCTCCTATTGGGATGTTTGTCTTTTTGACTTGAAGATGTGTCTATGTTTATAAGTCATAAACATGCACTATATGACCAAAGGTGTTGGCTCACCCATCCAAATGATCAGAATCAGGAGTCCTAATCACTTGCTTTGACCACAGGTGTATAAAATCACTCCTCAGCAATGTAGTGAAAGCATGTTTTGCTCTCAGGATCTCAGTGAATTCCAGTGTTGAACTGTCATTGGATGCCACCTGAGCAACAAATCCAGTCTTGAAATGTCCTAAATATTCCACAGTCAACTGTTAGTTCTATCAGAACAAAATGGAAGAATTTGGAACAACTCAGCCAGGATGCTGAAAGTCTAAAGAGGTCATAGACTTTCTGCAGTCAGTTGCTGCAGAGCTGCAACCTTCATATGACCTTCAGATCAGCATAAGTACAGTACACAGAGAGCTTCATGGAATGGGTTTCCATGGCATCAGCTGCATCCAGCCACACATCAACAAGTACAATGTAAAGCGTGATGCAGTGGTGTAAAGCATGCCGTCACTGGACTCTAGAGCAGTGGAGAGGTCTTCTCTAGAGGGAGGAATTACACTTTTCTATCTGGAAAGCTGATGGACTGTCTGGGTTTGGAGGTTGCAGGAGAACGGGACGTTTCAGACTGCATTGGTGGAGGAGGAATGATGGTGTGGGCTTGTTTTTCAGACCCCTTAGTTCCAGTGAAAGGAATTTTCAATGCTTCAGGATGCTAAAACATTTTGGACAATGCTCCCAACCTTAGTGGGAACAGTTTGGAGAGCGCCCTTCATCTTCCAACATTTTTGTGCATTAGAGCACAAAGCAAGGTCCATAAAGACATGGAGGACAGAGTCCTGAACTGAACCCCATAGAACACATTTGAGATGAATTAGAGCAGAGACTGAGAGCCAGACCTTCTCCACCAACATCAGTGTGACCTGACCAATGAGCTTTTGGAAGAATGATCCAGAGTTCTTATAAATACTCTCCTCAACCTTGTGGACAGCCTTCCCAGAAGAGTTGAAGCTGCAATAGCAGCAAAAGGTGGAGCAAAATCATATTGAACTCTGGGTTAGGAATGAGATGGAACTTTAGTTCAAATGTGAGTAAAAACATGGGCAAGTTAATGGCTCATCAGTGACCCACCATGACACAACAATGGGCTCTCGGACTAGAGGGGGGGAACTCTTCCCTGCGCAAATTTGCGCAGACTCAGGAATTCTAGTGTTAAGGTGGTCTTGGTTCATTTTCAATCAGACTGAGCTCCTTAGTCTGAATAGACTCCATGCTCGGAGTGGAACAACTGGACCAGAATGGTCACTGTAGTCGGGCATCATGGGATGCAAACAGAAAGTCTTGAAATAAGCCTCTGCCATACCAAAGAAGCAATAGAAAGTGTTGTACCTGACCTTAATTAATACAGGCATTCAAAATTGATCAGCAAAATATAAAGTTTGGAAAAGTGAATTATTCCAGTATGCATTGGAAAGCATAGACTTCCATTACCTCGTCACTTTGCCCCGACCTTGCAATTCTTGGCCAATAACTGAATAATCTTTAGTCACATGGTTTTGTTTTCAAACTTTGGTTGGAAACAGAAATCTTCATTTGATTGTAGCCTGAAAGACTAAACACAAAGTTCAGGACTCAATTCGGACCAAATTAAGCAGACTCCCTAAATCACCATTTTTATTGGAACAGGTCTTTCTTCTGCTGTTTTTATTTTGATGTAGTTTTCTCTAATGTTTTTAATTCCAGCTGTTTCTTCCTGAAAGTTGCTTGAAGGGCCCTTGTTAATGAAAGCCCTTCTCCTACATTGTGAAATACCGTCCGAGTTGTCTCTCCTCAAATTACCTGTATTAGGTTCTTTTTCTGTCCATCTGGACACAGAAGGAGCCAGAGCAGAGGGAGACTCACACCAATCAGTCACTTTCCCACCTGTGAGTTTGACAGATTCAGGGTTCAGTGCACTTTTTGTGTGAACTCAATGTCCTTCTTTTGTCCAAATCTAACAGACTGGTTTGATGTGTTTATTAGACCTCATGACAAGTTCCTGAAAGCTCACAGATCCACTCAAGGCCACATTCGCACATTAGCTTTTGTTCTTAAAAGTTCCCACCCTGTGAAATAACTTCCATCCTCACAGTGTGAATAATACAGCACAGCCTCTGAGGTATGACTTATAGTGGCTGCAGCTCAGAATTGAACAGGGACCTGGAGCCCTAGTCAAGTGCTGGAGTCTCGTTATGTCAGGACCACAGCACATCTTCAACAAAACTCCCTTCCCTTTTTCACTTGAAACAATGCTAATCGTCTCTTTTTGTCCATTTTTCCTCCTCCTCTCAACTCAGGGATGTTCAGAGCTGCTCTGCTTCTTCAGACACAGAAATAGTCCCTCATTTTTAGCTTTCACATTTATGTTCCTCCTACAACAGAAATTAGAAACCAACAATAGCAAATATTATACCGGTAATTGCAATTAAATGTGAAGAATTTTTGGGGAAAAATAACTTTTAATTAATATTCCTGCAAATCTATTAGAGCCTTTATTTTTTAAATTACTGTACATGGGATGGTGAGTTGAATCTTAAGACTGAAATTTGCAGAGGAAACTATAATGCTGGAGTGCTGGACCTCCTCTAATGGCTAAAGTCTTAACCATATGTTTCTAATTTTAACCTAAAATACATTTACATTATTGAATATACTTTTGTGTTGGTTCAGAAGGATACAATTAAAGTTGAATCAAATATTTTTTCTTCCTTCTTTTCTGTACCTGCTGTGATTAATAAAAAATAGACAAACTAACGAAAATCTTAAGAGCTGCATTTTTGTCCTTGAAAAATAAACTGCACCCACTGCTGCCAGAGGAAAAAGCCTATAAGAAACAAGAAACCGCTTTGCCAACCTTCATAAGTAGTTTTTATTAATAAATCCAACATCCACGAATCTGCTGTGTTGCTCCTTTTAAGAAGCACAGCAGTTAAAGCTGCCCTGAGTGCGCCCCCTGTGGCCATTTTGGGTCATCACACTCTGAGATTGACATCAGTTTGACATCTGGGCTTGGATGTCCTCAGGATAAATCTGACCAAAGAAAAACAAGGTCACTTAAGGGGAGTGAGTAACTCTTACCACATATTTAATTATTTTTAAACAAAAACTTGTTTTTTTCTCTCTTTTTTTTCATTAAAAAACACCCTTTTGATAGATGACTGGAAAATTCTTGACTACAAAAAGCCAAAACGTCAAAAAGTCTAGATTTAATAGAAATTGAATGTGTTTTTATACTCTCTCAATACCTTAAGTAAATAAACAAATATTTTGCATTCATCTTCTTTAATTGGAAAATGGTTCCATCAACTCATAGATTCCATAATGAGTAAATGAAGAATTTAGTCAAATCTGTCAAAATATAAATTGAGTTTTTCCATGTCTGCTCACAGTTCAGTTTGTGTTTCTTCAAAAATGGGACAAAATAATGTATTGTCTGAACTTTCTCTGTCTCTCCGTCTCTAATGTAGCAGCGGGCAGGCAGAGCCGTCTGATTGGAAAAGTTATCAGCCAAGCACACATTTGGCTTGGATTGTTTCCCATTGTGAGGGCTCATTACTCGCCTGCTGGATAATCGCTGCCAGCCAAAGTTGACTCAAAACGAAGTCCCCGCTGCCCAGAGGCTTCATTCCAGCCGTAGGTTTGCAGAGAGGAGAAGATGAGAGAGGAAAGGGAAGGATTTGGAAACTGAAGGCTGCTGATGTGTGAAGCTCAGTGGGAAGTAAGCCATAGATGGAGTGTGTAATGTTGATTCCTACAGGCCTGGAATGATGGTGCTGAAATTTTAAATGCATAAACCTCTCAGGGGGAAGCAAAAAACTGGCAAGCACTCAAGAAAAAAAGTGTTGCTGACACAAGAAGGCATAAATTGGGGAAAATAAATGAAGATAGGACTCAGAAATTAAAAATAAATGAGTAAAATCGAGTTTTAAGACAATTCTTGCTTGATAATCTGTCCATAAGCTGTGTGTAATTGATTCTTCTACTGCATACAGCCTTCAGTAATTGCTCCAACTTCACTGTAAAGCTCTGGATAAACTCTACATCAAAAGGTTTGGCTGGGTCAATATTAACAATTCCAGTACAAGTGGAGCAGTGGGGAAGGCAGCTCTGTTTGAAACATATAAATCTGATTACATTTCTGTTCTGTAATGTTAGATTTCTTTGGATTTTCCAAATCTCTTCTCTTCAAATCCATCACTTGAATGAAAGAGCTGTTAGAACTGCGAATAAACAGAACTGGTTTGAAACATTTAGAGTCTCACTCTCAATTTTAAAAGCGTTCTCAGTGGTCTATTAATTATAATAATGCAATTTTTCTTGCAACAAAAGATAAAGAAAGCGAAGATGTACGTTGATCAGTTTGTCTATAAGTGGATGCCTCAGAATGAAGCGGAGCAGGGAGCTTGCTGTTTGCCATAGTTGCTTCTACATCACAGCTACAAGCTTTTTCCAGCTGCATTTTTACATTTGAATAAAGAAATAATTAGAAGTTTTTGTAATTTTAAGCTTAATTTTCTTTATATATATCTTCCATCATCAGACAAATGTTTAGTAGCTTTCTGCAGCTTCACTCTGCTAAAAAAGTGTTGCAAGTATCACATCCTTCCTGCTGCACTGCTGCTGTGGTCACCTTGAGCCTCTCATTCCCTGTCTTCAGGATGATAGACAGGTGATCTAAAAGGAAGACAAGACATATTCCGCATTAAAATCCACCAGTGGGCCCCTTATCTAATACCCAGTACAGATGAGAGGCAGACAGAAGAAGCAGGACTGCTGTGGTTCCTCTTTTTTTCATTCAGTGAATGAATGCGCCCCACCAAGGTCATCATAGATGAACAGAATTATTCATGTCTGCGGCGTAAATTAACTACATAAAATACTTCAGGTTGAAGCTTTATGATCTGCAGGCTTGATGCCAGAAAAATACAATAAACCATTTTTTTAACTTCCTAATTGGCTGCTCTATTGTTGGTGTTCTTCAGCTGTTGGTACATCCATCCACCTTCACCCCACCTGTCTCCACTGTCACCTGTCAACACTGAGGCGTCCCCAGACCAGTCTGAAAATAGACATTCTCACTTTACCTCTGTCGACTCTTCTCAAAGTGGAAAATAGCGACTTTACTCCGAGCTCCTCCCTGATAAGTGAGAGTTGAACCTCGAGGAGACTCTAGCTACCAGTAAAGGAAGCTCATTTCCCTCCACAGCTGCATCTGCAATCTTATCTGTGCGTTCACAATCAACAGCTTGAGGCTCAGCTGAAGGTAAGAAAAGTCAGATTATTGGTAAAGTGAGAGCCTTCCAACTCAGCTCTAGTTTTGATGCAGTTTCTGCAGCGACCACCTCACACTCCATCTGTTATTTGTCATGAGACTCCCTTAAGTTTCTTTTATTTTTTCACATTTACAAAAATATTTATTTTTTCACTAAAGAAATCCTTTTAGGATGTCAGATGTTAACATTTAGACTAAATCAGATGTCAATTCTAAATATTAGACAGATGAACATGTGATTTCGATTGGGAATTTCTTCATTTTTTTATTTTTTAACAGTCATATTTGTAAATTCAGAATGTTTTTCCCGGTAAAAAGTTCAGATTCAGATGAAGGATTTAAACAGAGTCCTTGGGGTAAAGTAAACAATCCCAAACCATAACCTCCTACATCTCATAAACTAAGCTCCGAGGAAGAGTTTTCTCTTAAAAGCCAGTTGATCACTCTCCCAAAAAGCTAATTTGGCAGCTACTTTATCGTTTGCTTTTAATGCTTTGGGCTGTTTTTTTTTTTTTCCAAAAAATATGTTCATTGCTCTCATACTTGAATTGAACGTCCTCTCAGATTAAAGTAATCTTTGCATTTGCATCACCAGAATGTTCTCACCCTCTAAAAATGCGAGTATGCCCAGTTATTTACCAAAGAAATGGATTGTTAAATTGATATTTGCCAAATTTGCATCATTATGTCAAAAAGTACAACTTCTGCAAATAATTCTCTGATAGGAATTTTAAAACCGATGGATTTCCCCTCAATATGGACACAATAAGTCACGCATAGAAAGAGACAGGCAGACCAGTGTTATCACAGTTTATCCTCTTTCAATCAAATGCTTATTAAGCACTTGAAAAACCCTGGATCGATTCACACTTACCAAATGCTATTAGCTACTGTACACTTGAAATGAAAAGATCGATACGAGCTCACACACTAGCACATCTTTCCTGAATGCGGCGTGCACACAAATGCCCTCGTGAGCTTAGTGTGCTCGAACATCCCTCTGCTCCAGAGCTGGGGAACAGTGGAAAGGTGGTGCTGATCAAAGACTCCAACACTAGACGCTGTGGTCCAATCAATTGTGCGGCAATCCTGTGCTCAGCAATAATTACATCCGATAAAAAACAACAAAGGTCTCCCCTAACTTTGCAGAGTTTTTCATTTGTGTCTCCATTTTAGGGGTGGTAAAAGAATCAGTGTGTCTGCAGTCGATAGAATGCTCTGTTCTCGTTTTATGTTGCCGAATGCATTTTCCTACGATAAAAATCTATGCACTGTGAATTACTTTTAACAACTCCCTGCATGATATTGACACCCGGTTCAATTTAAGCACCCTCAGATTTTAATGCCCCACACTCTTCGCCTGAAAGTGAATTTCTGCTCCGAATGATTGAACGTCAAAGGAACAGCTAAATGACTCGGCTCAGACAATAATTTGCATGTAGGAAAGAGAAGTTAATTTTTGAGATCACTGCACATTACAGGTTAACTTAATGATGCTGACTGCGAGGAGGAACTGTTTGATTTGTAAAAAAAGGCTGACGTTTCCTTTTTTGGGGCGTTGAATTCCATGAAATATACTATGCATGGTTAAATCAAACAGCTAATGTTTTGCACTAAATTTGCAGAAAATGCACTGTTTTGCTTTGTGGCAGTCATGGTGATGAATTGCAATAGGTCTCTGCAGTGTGTTTGTCTTTCCAGTTTTTAAATCATAATTTTCAAAGTGATTGACAGTGACATTTAATTCAGAAAAAATGATCCTGTTTCTGTTTTTTGCAAAGTTGCGAAGTGCCATTATCTGGATTATAATTCCAGCCACAACATGAATCAAGCGCAGCCAGAAACTTAAGCCTCTTTGTTTTTCATCAGACACAGGGAGAACGTCAGAGAGAGATGAGAGGAACATAGCTATCTTAATAGATGGAGGAAGAGGAGAGTGAAGAGGCGAAGCAGGGCACAGACCGCAATATGAAGTGAATCAGTATTCTGTGGGTGTATTCTGTTTCCCTCTCAAACTCACAACACTGTCAACATTTATGCTGCAGAGGCTAATCTCCATAATCAATAGATTCTCATTCAAGATTTGGAATCTTGCAACTCCACCCCTGCAGAACTTCTAAATGAATCTGGAGCTGCTTGAGTTAATCATCGTGACAGTAAAAGGGGCTGGAGTCATGATGCTTTGGGCATTTCTCTGAACTGCAGAATCAGCTTTAGGAAAACTTAAGAAACAAACTTCACGTGGAACACTTTTATGAAATGGTAGTCCTGTGTGGAGCAAACAAAGGAAATGTTTCATTGAGTTCACTGCTGTCTTTAAAACTTTCAAAGTGTGGATTGCTTTGGCAGAAATTCACTCTGCATCCACCAAACTCTATTGCTGCTCCTGTGAAGCAGTAAAGCTGTAAATACTACAGAAAATGTGTTTGACATGGTAGTTGGGAAAATGTTGGACCTATTTTTGACATCACTTATTTTTCAGTAAACAGCAATTCAAGCAATAAGTACAATAAAGTGGCTTTATTAGCTTTTCGTTGGTTGTATTTTTTTATAACATTATAGTTATTGATAGCTATCATAATCTGATTCATAGTTGCTTTTTGACGCATTGTTCTAAATTTTAAAAACAAACTTTTTTACTATTTTTATGTATTTTATAAAATGTCTGCATAATGGATTTAATTGTTAAAGTTAATTTTATGTTATGGTACGTCATGTTACTTGTTCATGTTATGGTATGTTATGGTGCAATACATCGTGCTATGCCACTCTACGTTACGCTACATTACATTACACTATGTGACATGCGTCATTATGGTACATTATGTTTTCCCATGGTACGTTATGTTATTGTATGTTATGCTACATTATGGTACATTGTGTTAAGTTACGCTACGACGCACCACACCACGTTACACTACGTAATGCTAAATGGTCGGTTATGTTATACTATAGTACATAATGTTATGATAGGTCATGTAATTGTACGTCATGTTATTATATGTTATCTTATTGTAAGTTGTTATTGTATGTTATGTTGCATTATATTACCCTAAATAATTATAAATGTTATGTTATTGTAAGTAATGCTGTGTTATTGTACATTATGTTCCTGTCTGTTATGTTACAGTTTATGTTTTTGTACATTATGTTGTAGGTCGTGATGGTAAAGTTTGTGATGTTATCGTACGTTATGCTGTTGTATGTTACATTACGTTGCATTTCGTTACATGGTCGTATTTACTTCTTCTTTGTTACAACAAATCTCTCCTTCTTCAGTTTTATTTTGAAATTATTCTTGAATAGTTTCTATAGTTTCAGGCTGCAGCCCATCTCACTCTTGGATTCTATTTCTAATCAATCTCACCTGCTTTACATGTCCAACCCCAACCATAATTAGTGGATACAATAATTTACTACTAATCTGTATGTTATGTGTATGTAATCTGTATGTTCATAGGTATTTTAATTAATGCAGGAGTTTTGCAATGTGTGTTGTTTCTATTGCAAAAATGAATTTATTGCAAGTTCATTTTTCTTGAAAGACATATCCAAATTGTAATGAAGACTTTTCAATTCAATTTTTCTTTTTTTTCTTGGTTCTCACTGTTTATGAGTTTGGATGACTTATAACCTTTCTTTTCATGCAACAACCTTGCAGTTTGTTTTCTTTTTTTGCACTTTTACTGTTCGAGTTAAGATGAGTATCTGCAGGATTTTGTGTTAATTAAATTTTAAATAGACCTTCTGGGGTTTTCAAAAGGACACATTCTTCAAGGGAGCAATCAGCATTTTAATGAAAATGATTGCTGATACCAGGACGTGCCTGCAGTCAGAAGACTAAGGATGAATGAAGTTTTCATGTCTCGGTAATAGATGTATAAGTTTGCAAAGAGGGTCAAACAACCATGTCAGACTCCATCTTTGGAGATATATGAGTCTGTTTGATAAATAAGTAGACAAAGTGAGCCAATCGGTGACTGCTTTTTTTAGTTACATCTACATAGTGTATAAATTAAGACAAAAAAAGATGGAATTTCACAAAAAAATATGAATAAAGCAAAAAATACCTCAGTGTTTGCTTTGAGTGCCTATGTACAATTTTTTTAATATCTTGTGCCTTCATATCTGCACCTGTCCATCAACCCCCCACCACCACCCACCCCCAGATGATGCCGTAAATGAGACTGTTTTGCTGTTAATATGCTTCGTGTAACGATGCAGAGAAAAAGCAATCAGTTTCCTGGTGAAGGCTATGCTTGAGGAACAGTGTTGATAACTTCAGATTGAAATGCCACCAATGGGCTTGCTGTATTGTGCAACGGAAATTTACAGCAGGCTGAACTCACAATATTCTGCTCTGCTATCCAGTGAGTCATCAATCTTGTAAAGTGATGAAAAAAAATCAACCATCTTATACATCTCCTTGTTTTACATTTGCTGTGTTTCATATGCATGATGTAGTTTTGCTTATTTGATTTTCTTTCAATCAAAAGCAATTCATTTTAGCATATATGTTGCACATCTTTAGGTGTGTGACTGTGGCTCAGTGAAAACCCTGAATATTGTGGCCTGGCTTCCCGTGGAGGTGCATCCTAAATAATTTACTCAACGCCTGCTAAAGTCGAACTCCCCTTCACACCTCGCCAGAAGCAACATCTCGATCTCTGCGTCTCTGCTTCCATTCACACCTGACGGCAGCCGACGGTTGGTGGTGTAAACACGGAGCAATGTGTTGCAGATCTCAACCTGCCGTTGCGTGTTATTAAGGATAAAATGTACAGCATGTTCCAGTGATGATTGTTTTGTGATATAAATGAAAAACTAGTCCTTATTTGTCAAAGTCTGTCCCAACAGCGCCTGGCTTGGTCAGCACAAATCATACGGAGGAAAAAACCCATACGCATAATTTATGAGAGCATCAAGCCTTCAGATAGCTGCTTTGCTGGTTAAAACACTGATTTACAGATGATATTATCAAACCTCTTTTTCCTTGGGGTTCCAAAAAAGCTTGGGGAGGGTTTCATTTTAAAATAATTAGGATTTTTAAACTAGAATGAGCTGCAATCTGCTATTATTTTCATTATAATTATATTTATTGTTTAGATCTGTGATCTGTGGCTGCAAATATAAGCAGATAGACAGCGGTTATGTCATTTTTGGTAGCTTGTGATTGTGTTAATAACACTATCCCTTACTTATTGTGAGCTTGGTTTTAGGCTAAAATGTTAGTTTTAATTGTGTAAGGAAAGGGATGACGGTGACAGTAGGAAAAATAAATCTGCCGATTTTATAAACAAGCTCTGTTTATCATGTTGTGTCTGCAGTGCTTTTGAGAGAAGACCCACAGCCTCATCAATCTGTTCAAGTGACATTTAGCATTCAGTCGTTCAGACGCTGATACATCAATGACTCTTAAGAATCTGTTGACACATTCCTATTGGCATTAATGGAAGGAGACATGGTGCTTAAACACAGAATGTGTCATTTTCTCGAAATTAGACAGCCCATTAGGTGAGGCTCATACCTCAAATTTGACAGATAAGCATGTTTCATTTGTAGTTTGAAACATCAGATGTTAACGGATGAAAGATTGGCTTCCTATTTAAGATTTTATTTCACCAAGTAATGAGCACAGCTGTCAAGTGTAAGAAAAAAAATCCTTATTAAATACTTCACCTTTTGTGCTGCAGCCTTCTCGGCTGCCTACCTTTCTTTTCCCCTCATTTTTACAGTAAAATAAGTCTCACTTCACACTCAGGAAGCTAATTATGTCCTGCAGGACCCGCTGCTTCTGAACTGTCTGGATCCCCTTGTTTGTTTTTTTATCCTCCGGTCTTGGAGCATGTTTACCTTGCACCTGTCAACTGTGTGATTATGCATGATCCCAAAAGAAGGAGCTGCTGTCTGCACTTCACTGTTTTTGCACATCAAGCTGACAATCACCAAAGACTTCTGGTTTTGGAGGGGGTTTGAAACGGTGATTCAGGACCAATATCGACTGGTGAATCACAGTAATACAAGTATAGATGTTTTTAGTTCTTCCTCTAAAATCTAATGTCACACACAAACCTTGGGAGAAATTGATTTAGTAATTGTAAAAAGCAAAAGAAAACAGCACCGTCTTCATATTCTCCTCCATTTCTGTGGATTTAAGCTCTTAGGAATTAGACGGTTGTCCAAAAGTTTCCTGTGCAGAATCTTCTGCTCGCTCCAGGCTGTAAATGAACCAGAACTTAAATGCTATTTATGCCCATTTTCTGTCAAAACACTTTAATTAACAAATAACAGAGCCGGATTATTGGAGGCAGCAGACGAGGCTTGCCTCAGCTGTGTTGTGACTGATACAGGCAAACAAGGCATGACAGGTCCTCCTGAACTGAAATGCCAGCCATCAGGTTCATTCCAGCAAATCGCTGTGAGAGAGGGGGAGGCATGGGAAGGGAGAAGATGTTTTTATCAAACCCCCCCACCACCAGCCCCAATCCCCAATCTGGGCTCCTCTGTTTTGTTTCCATATCCTGCTCCCTTTGAGGTTGTCATTTTTCAGAGCTCCTCTAATTATTCGGCATTGTCTCCAGTGCCGCTTTCACTTGACAACCAACCAGGCGCTCACCGACCTTTCTCTTTTCCTCCCCCCCTCTTCCCCCTCCCCTCGCTCCCCTCTCTCTCTCTCCATCCCTCTCGCAGTGAAATGAAGCAGGAGCTGGCGGAGGAAGGCAGCAGATGCTCCATCCTCTCCAAGCAGCACCGTTTCAACGAGCACTGCTGCATCCGCTGCTGCGCTCCTTTCACCTTCCTGCTCAACCCGAAGCGCCAGTGCCTGGACTGCCAGTACAACGTCTGCAAGACCTGCTGCACCTACAGCAAGAGGGACAAGGCTTGGCTCTGCTCCGCATGCCAGAAGGGCAGGTTAGTGTTGTAACGTACCCACAGCGGGGATGGCAGAAAAATGAATGGGTGCAACACATTTGAGAGGCGTTTTGGGTGATTGAAGGATGGAGGACTTGGAAGTGAGGGTGGAAAAATTAGATTTCGTGGGGAGATGATTAAAAGGAAAGAGAAATTAAAGATTGAGGGAAGGGAAAGGAGGGAAGTGTGTGGAGGAAAGTGAATGAATGAGAGGGAGAGGCACTGAAATGGAGCGAGAATCTGTGTAGTTTAGTCATTTTTTTTGGATTTTGTTTGTTCCCAATTCATTACAACTGATTCATATTTTAGCAAAACTGATTGAGCAATAAAAAGAAAGAAAAGCAGTCAAGGAAAAATAATAATTGGAAGTGGTTAAAACAGCTGGAAACATTGGAATAAATAGGGAAAAGGCGAGAATGAATGGGAGGTCTCCTGCTGGGAACCGCCATAAATCAACTGTCAGGCATATGTTTTGGGTTAATTCTCAATTGTTTTTAATGCAGTCACTGTGAAGGTGAATTTTCCTGTTCCATTAAACTGTAATTATCCTTAAAAGTAAAAAAAAAATATCTGAGGCTTTAATGAGAAGAATGTAATTTACAAATCTGAAGGAAAAAAATGACAAGAGAGGCAGGAACAGCAGCTGGATGCATTCACAAATGAGCTGTGTGCATTTTTAAATGTCTGTTCAGGAGGTTTTTATTCATGCATGTCGGTCCGCAGCCTTGGGGAGCTGTTCCAGTGCCCCGACTTTCCGTCGGTGAATATTAAACTCCTCATATTTAGGCAGCTAGGGTGGGGCGTGGAACATATCAAAACCGTTTGGAGACAGTTTGGTGTTTATTTGTGGAAATGTCAGTGAAAGGCTTACAGAATTGTGCAACGTGGGTGTCTTTGCTTTTAGGACAAGATGTTTTATGTTTTGAATGAACTTGCAACCCCATTTTTCTGGTGCTTCATGTGTCAGCACGACAGAATTGATGGACTCCACGGCCAAATCTGCACTGGAATTTACTGTCTCTTTTTACAAACTCCATCTTTTTTCAGTTTTTTATTAATATTTCCTGCTCAATTTGAGGGGATGAACCCATCCCTCTGAGTCCCGGTGGAGTGAGGCAGGGGGATTTGAGGATAGCGATGAAGGCAGTCCAGAAAGGTGGCGAGCCTTGCATCGATCTTCTCTCTTCCTCCTTCCTGTCTGTCTTTCTTGATGCTTGTCTTTCCCCCCGCGGCTCAGTAATGTTCTCATTGCGGTCAGATGGGCTTCGTGTCACAACATCCAGCAGCTACATGTAAATATAGCCATTTGTACATTCTTGTTAAACACTCGTTTAAACCTGTTGGAAATTAGTTTGTCTATAAATTCATTTAAGAAATGCTATCAGTTCTTGATGTGGTCAGTGCAAAGAAAACTCATTGATTTAATGGTCGTTAGGCTGTAGCTGTAGAAAGGTGTGAATAGATACAGACATAAATGCAATACTGACCAAATCACGTCTTCCGTTTGCACATTGTCACATTCTTTTCCTATGTAAAAAATACAACTTATCTGAAATTAATGTAAGAAATCCATGCCTTTTTGAAAGGATTCTTCCGAATTTCATTGCAAAATCAAGGCACAACTGAAGCCAATCGGCAAATGGCTCCACTCTGGTTTAACTGCTGTCCGTCAGCCTTCACAGTGGCATGGCCACGCTGTTCCCAAGTGTGATCCACTGAGGGAAAGCAGATTTGCAGTCATGGCACACATGGGCGCACTCAGAGGCTGAAGTCACACATGGATGCTCTCAAAAATGCAGTGTCTACCTGCTCAGCAAAGCAAGGTGCGACAAAATCATCCAATTAAAACATCTAGATTATCAAAAATTCAGTTATGACTACACTTTCACATGCTTCTTGAACAGCTTGGAGAAACGTGTCTGTTTTTAGTCCGGTTAAATTAGTGACATCCTTAAATTAAAGGCCAAACAGCTGCAGAGTGATGGTCATATCACACTTGGAGTGATCAAAAACATTTTTAGGTTCTTACGCAAAGTTCTACCAGAAAAGTGAAGCAAATCTGTGAGAAAATGAGGAAAAAATGTTCCAATAAATACATGAAACAGAAGGATATGTCCTCACTAATTTAATTTTTGTTTAGCTTGTTAAACACCATCACTTTTCATAATTTCTGTTTTTTAATAGAGTAGTTACGAGAACATCTTATTCTTTTTTTTTATGCTTAATTCTCATAGGAAATCTCCCTCCACCTACTGTCTCCTTTCCCCACATTTGCATTCTGTACCTCTCTGTTCCTAATCTGCATAAATGGACTGCTCTTTGCATTATAGAGTCTTCAGGCTAAAGTTTACCCACAGTGTGCATGTGTTTGTGTGCGCGGCAACAGCAGTAAACTAAAGTGACAAACTACTCCCGCCACATTTATAATCTTTTCCTAAAGCATGGCTGCAAGGGGATTATGGCATCTGCTGCGGGCCGAAATTGTACCATACATGTACACAAACACACATGCAACCAGGGGAGACTCACACACGTGCAAATGCAGCTCACATGCTACCACAAAACCCATGCAATCCAGCAAGTTTGACCTGAATGTGTTCCAAGTAGGTTTCTGTGGACAATGGTCATTTAAATAAAAGTGTGCCAGGATTTTCAGTGTAACTGCAGGTTTTCTGTGGACACACACACAAAGCATAAATCTCCTCCTGGTTAAACAAACACACTTCTGGACAGGCAGAGCTACAGTTTTGAGGTCACATTAACAGTCTGCTGTAGTTTGAATGAGAGCCTAACTGAACTCTGGAGATGTCACAGCACTGTGACTGTGTGTTGAACATACACAAGCATGCACACACGCACACACACACACACAGACATATGCAGATTACATGGTTAATTTGTTTCTTTGCAACAGACCTGCATGCTTCCAAATGCCAAGTGGCTGATCAGCCAGAAGCCTTAGGACACGAGCGAGGCACGGACTCTGAAATCTGTTCACTTGAAATTGCAGCCAAGAAGTGATATGTTTAACACGCAATATAGTGAATATGTAACACCTGACGCTGGTATTTCAACCAATACAAAGCATCCAACTAATGCTGAAACTACCACTGTGTGATGGGAAGGCAACGACAGAATCTTCTAAATTTCCTGCTGTCGCCTCATTTTTTGAACATTTTTGGTGTAATCATGAATGAAGCCGACAGCAGTCAGGCGTCCATCAGGTGTGGAGAACGAGCTGCTTTTTATATACACTTTGTCCAGTCAGAGCTGGTGCCGGCTGGGGATCCGCCCTTTGGCCACCCACCTGTCGGCCATTTTCGTTTTGGCGTCATTTCTGCCTGTTACCAGACTGCCACCGCATAATCTCGAAATGTACCCAGGTGGCCACTGACTGATGTCAACTATTAGAAATTAAAATGTATGTTGTTTTTTTTCTTAAAACCTCCATGGCCACTTGTTGGTGTGAAAAATAAATACCATCTTGCAACCACCTGCTGAATTTGTTGAAAAAGACACAAGGACTCCCATGTGGTATAGTGTTTCTTTAGCTGTTTAAATGTTACAGATTTAAAGTTAAACCTAAATTTGACACATGAACGCCTTTAAATTGACTTAGCTCTAAGTTTTGGATGGTAACATCTTCCGTGTGTCAAGCATTTTCCATCACCTGTGCAGCTTTGCAGCTTTCAGATGCGTCCACCAATAGTTATCGCCTGCATACCTCCGTGTGGGGACAAGCTGCTAATTTTGTACAAAAATATAAATAGACAACAGAGCTGACGTCCCAGTGGCAGACAGGGCCGCTCTGGAGGGCAGCCTGGAAGGCTAAGCAGTGGAGATCTCTCAGGGAGGAGGAGGGGGGTAACCTAATGGTGCAGAGAAATTAGCAGGGCCTCCTGAGAGCAGTCTGCAGGCCACAACTGTCGGATGACTTTGACATCAGACAGTGAAGGTTTGAAAACTCCAGTTAAGCTTATATTTCTTGATAAAGCATGAAAATAGACAGAAGTCAAATATTATATTTGATTTAAAGTGTAACATAACCTCCTTTTGCATGGGGAGGACTGCTTAGGGAGGACATTGTTTTCTCCTGCTTGAATAAAACCTTAAAGGATTTCTGGATTAAAAAAAAAAAAGCAAAAGAAACATATACATAAAACATTTGAGTGTAAATATTAGATCAGAAAAATTTCCTCTCAATTGTTCCAAAAAATATTAACTTTTTTACATCTTGAGTTTCAAAATCGTGTAAAGGGGCAAACAATGGTGTAAATTGCAGCAGCTGCAGCCAGCAACTCTGTATGATCTCTTTCTGTCATTCCAGCACATGTATTTTTATCTGCTGGGGTGAATAAGACAATTCTTAGACAGCGATGGTTTATCCAGCAGCACCTGGCTAACAAAGACATCCATTTCCCACACAGAGGTCTGAATTTTAATGGGACGTTCACATGTTTGTTGTTTGGTTCCCTGTCTGACAATGTATTGTTGAAATTATTGTAGACTTTTTTTTTGTTCCAATAAAGAGCTCCAACCCGGAGCTGCAAGCTCCAGCAGGTGACGAATGTAGTCTCTCTTCTCATTTATCACAGCGCGCTGCAGCGGTTAAAAAAAACAGATGTGTGGAATTTGTGTTTTCTGCAGCGGTAACATCATTTTTTTTCTATGTCATTAAGCAACTAAAATGGTAAAAACGCTGTGCCTGAGCAGTACTGAGTACTTACAGGAAGCTTTTTAGTAAAAATCAGGAGCTTCATCTTTGTGAGCTCAAGGCGCAGGAAGAGCAGCCACTAATCACTCTCTTTCCCTCCTTCTCCACCTCCGTCGTGGCCTTGCCTCCTGCCAAACCGGGCTGACAGAGGAGGCACCAGCTATAACTTTTGTTTGTGATTTGATACACAGCCAGAGGCGACAGCAGTTGGAGCGCCGTACGGGATGTTCACACAAAACACATTTTTGTTTCAGTTTAGACATTTTCGCTGTAGAGGCTGAGGATAGCTTTATTTAGGACCAATTTGAGATTACTCTGGTTTTAATAGCTTTGAGGCTATTAGTGTCATTCCTCGTGATTCCTCATCGGTTACGGTTTGTGTAGCCATCACTCCTGTCCAGCAGGTGTCTTCCCCTCTTGCGGGTGTGTTAATTCCCATCAGCTGTGTGTTCTTTTGCAGATTGCTGTGAGTCATTAATGACTCGGATTTCACTGGTCAGGCTTCAGACTCTGAGCCTCCCCCATGTGTGTGCGTAGGCTGGTGTGACTGAATCAGCTGCACCTCTTGTACCCAGTTGTGTATCCTACTGTAGAGAGGGTGCACAGACAAAGGTGTGCACTCTTTCCTGTCATTTATTGATGGAGAAAGCTGACATGTCACTTTGTATAATAGGTCTTTTTTAGGTTTTTAGAGCTGATGAGGTGATTCTGCATAATCATAATCTCCTTTGGTTGATGCACCAAGCAGACACACAAACTTAATTAAAGCTTGTGTTTATGTTGGGTGCCCATCATGAGTGAACACATAAGTTTAAAGGATTACATGGACTGTGTTTTTGGCTTAGATCCAAACATACCCATTTTCAAATTTGACCTTTATTCGGAAATCAGCTTTAGACCCAGAAATTGATGCCATATTGACAAAATCTTTTCACAGACGAGAAAACCGGCTTAACTCAAAGGAACATTTTAAAGCCTTAAGCTACGTACACACTGGGCATTTGGGGCACACTCAAGAATGGGGGCATTCTTGAATGTGCTTCATGGTGTTCACACAGATCTGTTGCTACCTGATACTAGCGCATGTACTCACAGTTAAAAGAGGTTTGGTACAAAATGTCAAATTGGTGCAAATCTCGCTAATATTGCTCCAAACTTTTTCTTTTACAGCTCTATTCTGATTATGCTTCATATACATACACACAAATATTTGTAGTTCACATATTAGCTCATTTGATTTTTTTGTTTCTGCTTTTTTTGCATTTTTTTGGTCAGACTTATTTTAATACTTGTGTCTTTCCACTCATTTAACATTTTTTTTAATCTATCTACATTTTTGAGAAAGACTTAAATAAACCCTTTGAGCTTTTTGTCTCTCTGTTTCTTTAATTATTTTTTCATTACATCTCTTGCTGAGTTTTAAATGTTCCAAAAATAAAAATAAAATGAAATAAAATATAGTATAGTATAGTATAGTATAGTATAGTATAGTATAGTATAGTATAGTATAGTATAATACAATATGACATAATATAAAATAAAATGAAATAAAATAAAATATACTATAGTATAACAGTATAGTATAGTATAGTATAGTATAGTATAGTATAGTATAGTATAGTATAGTATAGTATAGTATAGTATAGTATATCCATCCATTTTCTTGTCTGCTTCTTCCCTGCTGGGGTCACGGGGCGCCGGAGCCTATCCCGGCCACTGATGGGCGAAGGCGGGGTACACCCTGGACAGGTCGCCAGTCTGTCGCAGGCCCTCAATCACACACCCATTCACTCTCACATTCACGCTGTGAATGTGAGAATTCTCGCTGTGAGGCAAGAGCGCTAAGCACTGCACCATCGTGCAGCCCTAGTATAGTATAGTATAGTATAGTATAGTATAGTATAGTATAGTATAGTATAGTATAGTATAGTATAGTATAGTAAAATAAAATAAAAAAAAACATAACATAAAACAAAACTCAACTCAACTCAATTAAAATATGAAAGATTTGGTGTCATATAATTCAGTTTTGGCACAAAACTCAATTATCAATATCTCCTTCATGGTCAAATTTTAAACAGTTGGCACTTCCGTGATTTGAGAAGGACACCACCCGTACGTCACTTCCTAATTCAGGTCCTTGATTGGTCAAAATTAAACTGGTTGATCTTTTAGCATGCGTTTCACTGACCACCCAAGTAAGACTTAAAAACTTGCATAGCGACATGGAACCCCAGAACATGTATATGCACGTGTATACATATTTTTTATTGGTAGCCGTTGCAAGTTGCCAAGTCTGGTGACACCTCAGTGTTGACACACATTTAAAAGCTGACATTGTGCGCAAGTGTAACCAACAGCAGCAGCAGTACATGCCTTCCAGCTTTGAAAATGTGATTTGTGCTTGAGAAGGGTTTTTTTTTTTTTTTTTATGGTAAAGGCTTTTTGATGAAAAGCTATTGCACTTTTGAACTCAACAGCAGAAATAATCGCAATGCAATGAGTTTAGACATTGAAAAGTTGTTCAGTTTCAGCTGTTACCTGCTGGAAACGAGATGCTAGCTAAGCTCTCATTACTTTTTCCTGGATTGGAATTAAAGTCCTTTAGACAGAACACTAGATGTTGCTACGAGCTTTTATTATTTTTTTTCCGTCACCCCAGCAGGACCTCTGAAAGAGCACTCCTGTTAGTGAGATATCCACCTCTCTGTCGTCTTCAACAAAGAGGAATCCCACTGAGCTGTGCAGGGGCTGCCTGTGGCTCAGTAAGTGATGAAAAAGGATGAATAAAATATGAATGCAAATAAAAGCTGCAGACTCTTCGGTCAGACAGCTGTTATACTGAACCATTAGACACTCCAGCATTTTCACAGCGTTAGAATCAAATAAAATTAAGCAGAATTGGTTTCATATTTGCAGATATTTTTTGACCTTTTGGAAAGATTTATGCTCACAATTCAAATAAATTTAGGTTTGGTGATTCCTGTGCATCTCAAGAGCATCAGGTTTTCTCACTGTCTTGTTCCTGCCTCACAGTGCAGACAGTCACACTAATATCCTGATGGTCTGAAAGGAGAAGATGTGAACGTTATGAGTGACAGATAAAAGAACCACATATCTGCTGTCTGACTGAGAATTAAGTTTGGTGTCTTTCATTCAGACTGAGCGTCGCATTTTAAAGTTTTTTCACCTTGTTTTCTCTTGATGTTCTCCCAGTATGTGACATTTAGTGATAGAGAGATGAGCATGAACCCCACACTGCAATGTCCTCTGATCTCATGTCGGAGTAAAATCTCGGCAGCTTGAAAGAAGTTTTGTCGCAGGAATTTCTCTTTTTACTCACCTGCCAGCTTCTTCAGATGTCGTAGAAGCTTTTTTTCCCCTTTGATTCTAAAATTCTCTCACCTTTTAGCATCAGATAACTAAAAATGTCACCTGACTTTATCCAAAAATTTAAAGGGAAAAAACAATGTTTTTTATATTTTATTTTTATGAGCATTAAAAGCAAAGATAAACTTCACCACATCAAGTTAACTAACCCCTTTACATATTAACAATTGCACAAAATGATGCAATTCAACCAAAAGTCTAAAATTTTAATTAAATGTTACATTTGTGATTTAAAAAATGCAGCTAATGTATATAAAAGTGAGGAAAAGGGTGTTTTTTGAAATATGTATGTGCATTTTAGTCCTAAAATGTGCTCTTTACATATTTTCCCAGAATGCAACAAATGATCAAATATTTTCTATCATAATTTAACAAAAAACATGTATATTTAAAGAATTTAGATAATGGTACCATGCTAATTTTAGGACTGGATTTACTTTTATGAGGTTTTGCACCAGAAGCTGTTTATACTTATCTATACTAATTTTCTTTTGTTCTCAGTCTGACGGGAAACTGAAACCCAATCTGTGCGTGTTCGGACTGCAAACCGCAGTACCAGAAGAAAAATGAAGCAAACACACAAACAGATTTATTTGCATTAGAGCTTTATGATAAAAGATTAACTGATCCTTTTGAGATCTGAAAGCGTGACAGGATATTGCATGGATAATTATGAACCCAAGCTGTGCAGGATAGAGACAAACAGACACAATAAGAGAACTCGTCTGAATGTGTCTGAAACATGAAAACTTTATTTGAACAAATGTATTTTCATGATAACATATAAAAGCCCTGAAACATATCCATGCTAGTGAAGACAGACACAATGCTTTTTCATTGTTAGCTGCCAAAGGCAATTCTTTTCTGAGAACTGGCTCACAAGTACCAATATATTCCCTTTCTATGTCCATTTTATTAAATTTTTAATAGAATGGTTCAATCTTGTAGACTTGTTCACATTTATGTATTGTGACAGTGGTGATTTTCTCATTGAAAAGGCCTCATTACCTCAATTTACACCAGCATTGTTCTTTTTGGAATAAAACTACTTGTAATATGTTTGTAAACCTTTCTTTTTAGATCATTTTTTATTCACAGGATTTTTCCAGTATTTCATTAGATACAGAATCTCTCCTGTTTGGTTATCTTTTAAGAATAGCATACTGTAGCTGTGCTCTAATTGGTTTATTGTTTAAACTTGAAGCCAGTTGTATTTTTAATGCACAGAATGACGGACAGTCAGGGGGACGTTTGTAAACCTATAGAAAATACCTAGTATCATTAAGCTGAGTAACACTTCCAAACTGCTACATTTGATTTTAATTCACAATTTCACTCCTTAATTTGCTTTACAATTCAACACAATTAGGTTAAAAATCAGTTTGTCAATTAATTTTTTACTCTCAAACCAGAAAATTATTTAATTTAGTTGTAAACTGAACAAAGGTGGAATTTTTTTTATCAATATAATCACTTATTCCTATAGAATTCTTACATTGATGGATATAAAAGCTGTTTTTCTGGCAAAAATAAATAAATGAATCGAAAGAATATTTGCAATTACACATATTGCAATATTTTTATCTATTGTTGAAAGCATAGACGAGAGGTTTTTTTTTTGCAAATACCTAGAAATATGATTATTCTGTTTTTAGCTAAAATAAAAAAAATAAAAATCGTTTTTATGACAGTTTCAGCAGGGAAGCAGTAGTTTATTACAAATTCACCTCTGATTTGTTGGCAAGACCATTAAAGAGAGTAAGCCCACCTCCACTTCCCATCATCCATCTGTTTACACTCTTTCCTGCTATCTTACAGCCCCTCACAATTCCAACCTGACATTACCTGTGCAACAAAAATAGTGAGGAACATTGGAGCTATCAGACGAGGAAACAAAGACGTACATGGATCTAGTCATCTGCAAGTAGATGCATGAGAATGGAGTGAGCATGTGACTTACCGCTGCAGCCCCTATATAACAGCCACAGAACAAACTTTTTGATCTGCTCCTGATTTACAAATAATTGAATAAAGAAATATTCAGATATGAAATTTGAAGCTTCATTTTCCTTATATATGTCCTCCATCATCTGAAAAATACGACAATAACATGTTAAAAACGCCATAAGAAAGATTTTCATTGGAGTGGGTCTTTAAATTCGTACATTTTTGTGGGTTTAAACTGCCTTCTTTGAAGCACATCCATGCTGAAAAATATAATGCAGTATTCTCATATGTTGACTTAACGCCATGGGAAATAGAGCCAGGCTAAATGAATAACAATTAGCAGAAAATGCTAATGCAAGGATCCCATTTTCTCTGCGCTGCAGAAGTTGTGAGCCTTCAGATGTTGTCTGCGTGCACACACACTTGCTGCATATCAATGGTTGTGCACCTCTCCAGGCCTCCAACTCCATGCCGCTTTGCTCCCATTTCCCATGCTTTAAACGAAGCTTACTCTGTGCTTCACTGCATACTTAACTGGTCTCTGCTCACCTTGTTTAATCATGATTTCCCAGCAGACATTAGGAGGGTTTTTGATCTCCTTTGTTGTTTAATCAGTACTGAAGGCGGGGTCCCTGTTTGCTTGTCGTCTTGTCTTCATGATTACATTTGTCTATGCTGCTTTAGTTGGACCTGCGTATTTCCAGGTATTATTATTATTATTATTATACGTACAAAAATTATTAATATTTACATTTTTAAAATGACTCATATCATTTGAAATGATGTGTGTTCAATTTAAAACATAGTTTATACACTTAGTTGAGCATTTTTACATGTTTAATTAACAAACATGATGCAAAAACTCTATGACACATACTTAAAAATGTGTTTATTTCATGACCTAAAACCTTTAGTTAAAAGAACTGTCAGAACATATATCTATTTTTATGATTGATAATTTCATCGGGGAATAAACTAGTTTTTGTTTATGTTTTTAAGTGTGTATGAAGCAACTATATCACCTAAGTAGTTGTTTTTATACCAACTGACTTTAACATTTGTGGTATAATAAAACAGTAAATGCACAGTCTGTCTAAATATTGAAAATATTTTATGAAAAAAAATCTGTGCCACTCTACAGCTACTGTCTGATGAAGGCGGGGTACACCTTGGACAGGTCACCTATATGCCACAGGGCGCCCAGGAGGTCAGCTGGCAGGCAGGCAGCTGCAGCATCGGGTCTCAGTCTGCTCGGGCCTCCAGAAATGTATATTTATGCCATTTTCATTGAGACAATAACAACACAAAGTCCTCCAATTTTATTCTTATTTTCAGTTTCCCCCTCTCTGACTATTGTGGGACACCAAGTCATCAAACTGGGTCACAGAGAGATGGAAAGATTGGAGAAACCCACAGCAGGAGTGAAGCTCGCTAGGAGAGTGTCTGATCTCATGAACCCATGGAGACAAATTTATTGATGCTTTTGTAGAACTCACAAAAATACATAAACCTGATCTCTACACATCCTCCGTGTCTTCCATGCACTGTAAATGAGAGATACACAGACACCACTCCAAGTAGCAATCAGGCTAAAAACATATGGAGATAGCTCCTCCCAGTGAATTTGCAGAAAGAGGTGACCGGTGCAAATTTGACGTACGAATCACATTTGATGTAGATGCAGCTTAAAAATCCACAAAAAAGTTGCCAAATTAATTAGTTTTTCTAAAAAAAGGCCTTTATAGTTAAGTCTCTAAACACAATTATTGACAGAATAATCAAAATTAACCTGTAAATGTTATCTAAAATCCGTCATAGGACACTTGACGGTTTAAAAACAAGAAAACTCTGAATGTATACAATGGATGTGTGCATGTTCTAAAGTAGGATCTACACAAGATCCCTGATACACAGCTTGTACCTCTGCAGCATTCCTTTGCAAATATGTGCGCACCCTAATCCCACAGCACACAGCCCATTTGAAAGTGAAACAGCCGGTGATCCAGAGAAAGCCAGGCGACAACAGGAGTGTCTTCGTCCCATCTGTCTGCTTTGCCGTTTGTTAAAGGCTTCTGCAAAGGAAGTCATTTCTGCCCGAATCAAAGGGGATTAAAACAGGCATGAATGCATCAGAGCAGCACAGAAAGCTTATGACACATATGTAAACACAAAGTGAGGCACATTGAGCCCCACTGGTGTGAGAGTTCACATGAGTTTACTATGACACCTTTTACTTTCTCTGGACCTTGTGGATGCTTTCTAGACTTGTTGATGGTGAGTGAATGAATAAATGAATATCTTGTTTTTTTTCTTTTTCCTGCTGCTGTTGCTCTCACAGGTTTACCGTCTCTTTAGATCATTTTTCACGCCACCAAACAGCCACAGGAACAGCATCTTCACACTCTATTTCTGTTTACTTCGACACTTTGTGAAACATGATAGTCTTTAAGAAAATGAGCTTCTGCAGGGAATTTTTCCTCCACTCAGCAAAAGGGAGTCTTATTTTTTTCTCTGACCCTTATCTTTATGCTTTCTCTGCCAGAGATAAGAACTACATCCTGGAGTGTGAAAACGTCCTTTGAATTTACATGTGCCTTAAAGAATTAGCTGCACATTCTACTTTTAAAGGTTTGAATGTGCAAACATGCCCAACCCCCTATGGAAAACAGCATTAATGAAGAGCTAGCAGTAGAAACACTGAGCGTTCAAAGGATACAGCAGCAGTAAAGGATGTAAAACTTGTTGGTTGCACTTTCTCAATAAAAG
>NC_050531.1:12035095-12116955 GCF_002922805.2 Oryzias melastigma
TTAAGATGGAGGACATATATTATGAAAATTAAGCTAAAAGTTTCATTAATATTAAATCATTCTTTTTTATAATTCCTGTAAATTAACCTGTTTGTAACGTAGAAAATGCAACAGGCGAGGCACAAGCTCCCTGCTCCACTTCATTCTGACAACTGGATCCATGAATGCAACACACTCTCAGTAAAATGCGTACATATGCCACGACTTTGCACTCTGAAATACCGTGTATAATATACGCCAAACACGCTTTTTGCGTGCATATGATACGCAATGGTAGAGGATAGGTTGCGCCGGCGTACAATATACACGCTTTTTAGGTTTCGTTTTGATCACGTGGTCAGAAATCCTCCGGCTCTTTTCTAAATGACGTCGTTCCTGGTTAAGGTTAGGATTACGGTTATGGTTAGGGTTAGAAAAGCAAATTGTTCGTTTGTGGGGCTGTCTGTAATGCTCACGGCTCCACCAGGGGACGTGTTAAACGTGGAAAACAGACTTTAACACGTTTAGGACCGCGCGTATTATATGCACGCAAAAAACGCTTTTGGCGTATATTATACACGGTATTTCTCAAATCGTGGCATATGTACGCATTTTACTGAGACTGGGCTCTTGTAAGAGTGAAAACAGATTTATAATGGGAAGTGGGAATGGGGTTGCCCCACTATCGGTCCCGCCCACAACTTAAAAGGAAATTTTTAATAAAATCCTGCCACTCTGAAGAAACGTCCTAGGTTTTTTGTTTGGTTTTGTTTTGCTAAAAATTGCATAATCATGATTAAAAGACCACTGGGAATGCTTTAAATATCTCAAAGATTGTCAGATTTCTTTTGCTGCTTCATTTTTGGGTGATTTTTTTTTAGCATTTCTTCAACAAAATCGGCACAAATATTATTTTAGAAAAGCATCAGAAATATGCAAATAACATTAAAACTAGTTAATCTGTCAATATAAAAAAGCAATTTTAATATATTAAAAGAAATTAGAAAATGTCACAACATATTTCTGGTTTCTTTCTAAAAAATCTTTTTAGGTTGTAGAATAACAACATTTGAGGGTTTTTTGGTAAGGTTTAATGTTTTATTTAATAATACTTCAGGTTCTTTTTTTATTTCAACAAGAATGAAGATCCAGAAAGAAGTAAAAAGGAAAAACAAATACTCTGTTTATGTGATACATTAATACTTCTGTTGGTAAAGAGAGTTTACTGGCCTCTTATTGACAAAAGGGATACAGACCATGTTTGAATTTGTGTCTAAAGGTGAAAATACATCAGTTCTTAAGGTTAGAGTTCTTAAGTCTCACTCCAACCATCTATTTTGAAAGTGTTACCAGTGGTCTTTTAGTTATGATTATTTAAAAAAACGTTGTTTTCTAGGACATAGTTTCTGCAGAGCGGCAGTTCATCAGAAATTTACCTCTAAGTTGTGGGCAGGACAGTGAGCCAGCACCCATTTCCCATCAGCCCTTTGTTTACATGCTCTCCTGCTGTCTTACAGCCCCTCACAACCCCTAGCTAGCAATAGTGGTGCAACAAAAATGCCAATATTTCAGCTATGTAGCGGTACAGTTATGACCCAGATGCTAGCTTGGATGACAAAAATATAGGCGTAAATTGATTTATTTGTCTACAAATAGGAGCTTCTGCCAATTGTACATAAAAACTGCAAGCTTTTCAGCGTTTTTTATGTACTCCCGATTCAAAATTAGAATAAAGACATTCCCAGAAATGCCATTTTAAACCTATTTTTCTTTAAAAAATGTCTTCCATCATGAGATAAAAATGCTACAAAACACTAAAAACATGATTGGGGCTGATCTTTAACAAATAATGCGAAATAAAAAGCATTATTTCTGCAGTATTCACTGCATGTGCTGTGTGCATGCTGACCTCCCTTTCCTCTTTGCGTATTTGAGAAGATAACCTTGCCGTCTGCAGTGAGCGCGCTCAAAGGTCATGGATAATGACCAAAAACAATTGCAGCTGAGAGAGTATGTCTGTCAGTGCCCCCCTTCCCCCTCATTTGCCACCCCCTTTACAATACTCAGTGTGATGGCATCCATATGAATATTGCAGCAGTTCTCTGTCTTGGCCTGTGCCACAGTCTTCATCTCAACACATGAGCGCTGGCATGAACAGGAAAGCTCAAAAGTTCATGTGCGTGATTGAGAACAAGCTGGATCACTTCACAAGTCTGAAACCCAGATTTCTTGTGTTTACATGCATGAGCCCTCAAGCATGTTAGCACACAGGATCTTCGCAATAATCTGTCAGAGAGAAAGTGCTTATGGCACAGCTTGTGGTGCCTTGGGGATGCTTTAGCTTCATGCTCATCTGATGCTGATGCAGGATGGTTCATCTTATTGAAGCTTCCGTGCCAATTAGAAAAGGATATATCACCCAATTGCAGAAATTTAGTTTGGATTTGAGACTGATAATGCTGTGGTAAACGCTGTGATCAGCGACACAGAGCAGAGATGACTTCCACAGGGCGGATCGGCTGATGAATTGTGCTATATTTCATCTGTATAGCATTATCTTTATGCTTATCGTCCTCTTGACTTCACACATCACCCGTCCAACTCCTGTCACTGAACCACTTTCGCACTGTCGCAGTAACAGGATTTCCAGACATGTTTCTGAACTGATCAGAATAAATATCCTTGCAACTCAAGTTTAAAATAAACCCTTTTTTTTTTTTACCCCCCTTGTTTTTGGGGAATGAGCCGTTCCCTCCTCTGCTCTCCCATCGATCTCTGCCATCGCCAAATCCCCGATGACACGTAGAAAAATGGGCACACGTATATATATGGAAAGAATGGATGAGTAAGAGCGTATGAATCTGATGAGTTTTTGTTTGTGATCTGCGGGCCAAGCATCAAAGGGCTATCGTCATCCGTCTTCCACAAACTGTTGGCCCGACAGGCCTTTTTGTTCTGTGCGCGCTTCATTTCCTATGGTCACATTTACTTTGATATTTACCTGCACCCTCCTTAAACTTTTCACAAAAATCCAGTAAAGGCAATAAAAATGAGTAAATGCAGCAGTTCGTCAGTGAAAGCCTCACATAACCTTGCTATAGTAATTTATTAATCTGACATGTGATATTTTTGAGGCATGGTGACACCAGAGGAACAACTTTGCCTCCTTGTAAATTTATCATCATTTTTACCCGTAAGTCCCATTTTCCAGCTCTATGAGCTTAAACAGAAGACTGTTCAAGTGTGCATTGTGTCATATCAGTCTATTCTTAAAGATTATATAGGCCAGTGTAGCTGCATTCCTTACATGACAGTTATTCTTAGATCCTGCAGTTAAAAATGTTGCTTTATTGTAAGACCTGAAGGAGACGAGCCTCATTGCACACTGCATCATTTACAGATTCCCTGTTATTTTACTCTAACACTGCAGCAGAAAAAGTCACTGTATTTCTGTCAGTTTTAGCAATTGCTGTAGTAATACTTTATAATTTAAAAAAACAGCTTTGTTGTGCCAAACACCTTCTAACTAATCTCTTATCACCACACTCCTCAAAATTGTGTTCGCACTTGTTTGTTTTTTTAGTAGAAAAATTATTCTTTGTTTGGTTTTGAGGCACAAAAGATTTCATAATTAGAGGAAAACAAATACGGAACCATATGGTAATGTAATTTCAATTCCATCAAACCACACTATAAGCCTGTTTTTTTATTGTGCAAAAAATAGCTTTGGCAACCAAAAGCAGGAGTGTCAAACATGCTACTTTTAATTGTTGAATTTAAACAAATTTAGTTTGAAATAACTTTATTGAAATTAAATATAAATAGATAATCTGTCATTTCCTGTCATTAGCAAATCTAACTACTAGTATTGAATTGTACTGATTACCAAACCATTGGTATCAATTGGTGATTATTTTGACATATCTTTCAAGTTTTAAATTAACATTAGATTTCTAAACAGTCTTTAAATAGTTCAGCAGTTACATTTTAAATATTTTTGTTTTGTTGTAAAATTCACTTTCACTTGTGCCAACGTGTATTTTTTTGTCATGTTCAGCCATCTTTTTTTTTTTTTTTGTGGCGTTAGACCAAAAATAAAACAAAAATAATGGCTGAAGATGACATATACTGTATATATAGATATAACTTCCTTTTTTACACTGTTGAAAGTCTGAGGTCAGTTATCTCCACAGTATGTGTAAAGTGTAGTGCGATCGCTCAATTATTGGTTTATTGGCTGATTTTTTTGTCTGCTCTGCTTTTTTACGCTGAAACAGCAGAGTGTTGCCCACAAGACAAAGAAAAAAAAACACAAAAAACTCAAATCCACTCACATTTTTGTTTCAATAAAGTTCAGCCCACTGTTGTTTTTCCACATAAAATACAAATGGAACATTAATAGAACATTCTACAACTCTGCACGGTCACACATAAAATGAACCTATCATACCTCAATCCAAATACTATTATTAATACAGATATAATCAATTTATTTCAGTTTGAAATTATTTTATAATGGTATATCTTGAGTAAATAAACAACTAGCCTCAGACGGATCGATCTGTTTGGATTGTAGGAGTATATGTTGATTTATTGATTGAGTTGATTGAGGGAGAATACCACACGTGCATGGGGAGAACATGCAAACTCCACTCTAAAACAATCTAGCCGGGATGCAAAAGCGCTAACCACAATGCCAGGACTTAAACAGTGAAATGTTATTTTTTGATTCAAACTAGAACAATATAAATATAATAAAAGGCTGTTTCTGTCTGTTTCTTTAAACACATTAAGTAAATACTCAGATTGTAAGAGGCCCTTGAGCTTCATTGGATCTCTTTTACATTCAGGGCAACACATCCTGAGAGGTTTTAAATCTGGGAAATGTGCTGAGACCGTTTCTGCGGCCGCAAACTGCATTCATAACACAACGCTTTTGTCTGCCTCAAATGTCAGGCTGTAACATCTGGATCTGATCCCGTGACCTTTTACCAAAGGCAGCGCTCTTCCCCTCTTACAAGAAATCATGGTTTCCTTGCATATCACGAACACACATTCGTGCACGTTCCTTTTTTCTCTTTTCCTCCAAACATCCATTTCACATGGTTTCATAGGCTGCGATGTGCTTCCAAAAGGGCTTCTAAAAATAGACCTGAATGCCTGGCATCCATGACACCAATAAGCACACTGACCTTCTCTCTTGACATGCTCACTGTGCTTATCTTTCTTCGTTTCTTTGTGTTTCCCTTCATCATTTTCTGCCCCATTGTTCCCGAGTGTTGTTCTTTTTTTAGTCTGGATATTTCATGCTGCAGATGTCAGGCAGCCCCCCCTCTGTTCTAATAGTCTCTTGGGGGTTCATCAAGTGTGTGTCACGTAAATATGTTTTCTATGCGGTTAGCTACTGTCCTGTTTTATGTGCTCTCATTATGTACTGTCAAAAACATTTTTATTTCTGTGGATTTCATTTCCTGATTGTGACTGCGGCGAGGAATAAAACCCAAAGCTCTTGCTCCTGCAGTCACCTGGAAACATAAAATACAATGTCACCTTACTAGGTTTTTATGGCAGTTTTAACTTTTTGTTCTTCACAAAACAACCAGCCACAAGTTTGGTTGCACATAAATGCTCACTAAGTACCATGAGCTGCATAATCCATAGCTGTGTGTAAACTGTGATCTGCTCTGTCACTACTGCAGCTGCAGAGCTTTGTCCCCCTGTGTGTTCCCTTTAAAACCCCATGTCATGCTGTGGCGGGGCCAAGGATGTGAGCTAAAAGGAGAGTATCTCATTTTACATCTTTTTTGAAGTACATGTATATGCACTACAGCCTGAAAAAGGGTAATTTTTTATAAATATTATTTTTATATTAATTAGTATTGGCTACTTGTGTTTTAAATGGCTAACACCATTTGCTTAACGCTTATGGCTAACGCTGATAGCTAATGGCTAGCACCAATGTCCAATGGCAAATTTCACAGCTTCTAAACATTTTCACAGTTTAAAACTAATTTTTAGGGTGGCACAACCTAACCCTAAAGGTGACTCTTTTGCCTCTACATTATTGCTTTTTGTTTAATAAAAATAGATTTAAAAAGTAACTTTAAAGTTAATAGTAAGTTAAAAGTTTAACCACCGTTGACCACCAAAAATCAATTGGAGGTCAGTAAGCACCACCACAATAAATACTTTACAGTGCACTGGATAAATATGGTGCCAATACATACAGTATTGCCTCTAGATCAGACTGGACCGGACTTTAGAGTGTTTCCATTATAAAATGGACCCATTCGGCCGGACCGATTCGTACTCTTTTTGGTCCCCCACTGGTTGTAGGTCTATATAAAAATGGAACGGGCTAGTAAGGGCGGAGCCACTGTCGTCACACAATGAAATTCATTCCCTGGCAAAAAAGTATTACGACAACAGCAAGCATCAGACCAGCGCTTTTCTTGACTCAAGACCCAAGTCGAAAGTTTTGTCCTCTTTTTCACCTCCCACAAGTTTCTTGGAAAGAATATTAAATATTTTGCATTTAATCCCCCCCCCCCCCAACACTAAATGGAAACGCTCACTTGAATTGACCGTTCTAAACCGTCCAGAAGCGGACCAATCCGGACCGCTCAGTGGAAACGAGGCACCAGGGTCACTTAATTAGCTTTGATTTAATTTTGGTTTGTTGCAATAGATTTATTCATTTCTGGCAGGCATGTATCACAAACGATTAAATTTATAGTATTTTTTTCTTTATTGCTGACTTCAGAGCATATAAGTACTTTTGCTGCATTGAGGCGGCCCTGTGTGACAAAAAGTCATCTTATTTGGAAAGAAAGTCATTGGAATTTTTGTCAAAAGTCATACACTATTTCATATTTTGAGGCTATTTTCTGTTTTTTACTTGTGCTAAAAAATGATTATGGATATTTATCATATGAGTAACATAAAAACAAATCAATGTCACATTTTCTAAGGGTTCGTGAATTAAGACTTAGTGGTTCTTTTTGGGTTGTGGTCTGTGAGAAATCAACATAATTGGCTCTTTAGGTGTTGAAAGTTGCAGACCCCTCTTCTAAGCAATACAATATCAGACAGTAATGTACAAACACCTATTAGCGGTGCACCATTTGAGACACTGATACGCAAGAGCCTAAACAAGATCTAATTCATTGCTATCCAATCTGCATTCTAAACTGACCCCGGTCCAATTGAAAAAAACATTTATTGTTAAAGGAAGTGATTGATTTGGAGCTCTTAGCTCATTTTCTCAAATCCTTGATTACTTCACTGATTGGTGTTTCTGTTTTGATTGGATTGGTACTTTTCTTATTAAGGTTTTCTAGGTCTTAATCAGGTTTTGTGATCTAGTTAGATTTTTTGTTTTTCCCCCTCAGTCACAGTCCTGCTGGGTTTCATTAGTTAACCGTCTACAGCAGTTTCTTGGTAAACTTTAGCCACTATAATTAGAAGTTTGGCTTTCATCATGTCTATGTTTTCCCAATCTTTTTGGTAATTTTAAGTTTAATTATGTGTTTTAATTATGTTTCACTTAATTTTATTTGATATCAATGAAATTCTCCCCATTTCATATGAAATACTTAATTTATTTTCCGTTTGTTCTGCTGTGAATTTTTTTGTCTCATTTACTGTTAATTATGCTCTAAATCATGCAACGTGGCATGCTTACACAAACTAAACAAGCGTTCACAACATAGAAATGTTTTAGGAACAGGTGGACAAAGGACCAAAGATTGGAGGAAACCAAGGAACTATAACTTTTGGTAAAATAAACTCAAAATATAATGAAAAAAACATGAAATATGGCCATAAATATATAATAAATAAATGTAAAAACAAATGTGACAAACAGTCTACCTGTAACCACACACTCAAATACATTGAGGTAAATTAACTGAAATGAAAACAGCTGTGGATGATTATCAACTTGAACTGGTGTGACTGACAGGGGAAAAAATGACAAAAAAAACAAGAAAACATGATTGAAAAGGTACTAAAGGGCCAAATTCTCACTAAAAAATGATTTATTATTTGTGTCAGACCATGAATTAATATGTTAGTTTATATTGTGCCTTAAGTTATATATGGATACAGAGGTATTTAATGTTAAGTTATGCTTGATCCAGATAATAGTCATGTTCTCAGTAGTTCTCCTATGTTTATCACAGATTTCTAATGGTGGCACAGTTTTTCTGATACATTCATCTTTTCATTTTTTTTTTTTTTTTACTAAAGTTCAAAGTCATTTCTCCTCTGAGTTTGTTGTGTTTTGCCTTTCTCAGTTGTGTTGACATCTGTTTTCACAGGGGAATTGCTGGAGTGAATTACCAAGCCTTCAGCAGCGTGACAGCTTTTACATTTTTCATCACAAAGTTAACTTTGTTTTAGAGGAATTTGTTGTACATCTGATGCATTAATAATTAGAAAAAACTAATAACAGAAGCAACATTCCTCTGGTTATACCTGTTTAAAAACACGAGCATTTTGGCTTGACTCTTTACAGGCTGCTGCATCCTCATAAAATGTGATATGTCACTGATGTCAATAGAGTTGAGCTCATTATCTAAAGCTGCTAGAATGAGCTCATTAAAAAGATTTGCTCCATGAATGCATTCACAGACCGTAAGAGACTTGACCCGAGCTCGGACAGTGCAGCTCTACTTTCTGACCCGATGCACACCAGGATGGTGCAGAGTCAGACTCTTCTTTTATGAATCTCTGTTTACATTTTATGTTCTGCATGGAAGCTGTTTTTTAAATACCTCATTAAATTTAATTGAGTTTTAGGGGAAAAGCTGAAAAACTTGTGGATTTTTTGTATTAGTTCGCTAGTTAAACCTTTGATTAACTTGTAATTGTTTGCTTTTACAGTTTAAATGGGCTTAGTGTGTAAAATGGCTTCCAATTGAGTGCAGTTCTGCAAATGAGTAAGAAAACTTGTTCAGATATTTAATCTGAAGCTACGTCCACGCCATCCCCAGCAACACGGCCTCAAGCATTCAAGTCTACGTTTTGGGCTTCTGCAATCAAAATTTTCACATTTAAGTGTTGTCACGCACATTTTTAAGATAATTTTTGGCCTCTATGTACAAATCGCGTGGCCACTGAGCATGCGTTGACAGTTAAACCAGGTTGAACTTTAACCAATCAGGGGTTCTAACTTGTTGGTAACGTTTAGATGGCTTCCCTTTTAGTTAATCGAAGTGCTGACAGTCTGAAATTAGATCATGGAGAAGAAGTTAATACTTGTATTTTTTGTTGTTTTTTTCCCTGCATTATATGACATCAAACCTTTCATAATCGAGCTGTAAAAAAAAAAAAAAAAAAAAAAAAACCTGGAGCAAGATTTTTGAAATTTGCACCACTTTGACATCTTGGACCAAGCTTCTTTCAACTATAGGTGGCGGTCATGCGCTAGTAAACACTAGCAAAAAAAAACAAAAAAAAGAAGCCTCCCCTTGTTCATCCAGTGTGAACATCATTGCATCCAAAAACATTTTTTTTTTGAAAATGTATTTTCACAAAACCCCAAGTGTCAGTGTAGCTGTTTACTAACTGGTTATATCTGTATTTGCTGTAATGTAAAGGGCAGAATGACATCCAAAAGCCCAGTGTCGCATGGATGCACACCCCATGCAAGGAGTCTGTAACTCAGTTCAGTTCTCCTCTCAGAACTGAGCGTGTGAGCACTTTGTCCCAGTATAACTAATTTCCTCAGCGCTGCGCTCCGAGCTGTCCCGACTGCAGAGACATTCATCTGTTACGCAGTGGGTGATGAAGGTCTGAAGAGAGGCGGGTTGTAAAGATTCAGACAGCCATTAACCAAGACAGGGGAAGTGAGGGTGTACCGTGACAGCTGTGGGTCTTTAAAGGAAGAGCTACTGTATGAAAGGAAGAGGAGGAAGAGTGAACCGCCCAATGGCAGCCTGGAGGTGTTCGGTTAATATGGGCTTTTTTAGGATTAACTGTCAAAATCAGTACTACATTCACTAAAATGCTTGCTTTTTATGCATAAGGGGACATTCCTAATGAAAACGATTTTATAATTTATGGATTTTCTCTTTTGTGGTTCTTCATCTTCTGAATTAATGCAATTCATAATGTCATTTTGAGAGCTATTTTCACCAAAAAACGTATAAAAGCCCAGTTTTTCTCAATAATATCAAAATGTTGCAGGCCTGCCAGTGGCTGCTTTCTGCTGTTTAGCTGACTCAGTGTCTCCTTACTCATATTGACTGAAAACACCTGATCCAAGTAATCAATAACGAGGTGCAGGGAGATCTGGAAACAGGCAGGGAGGTAGATCTCAACGTTGTGATCTATCTTTAAAGTTTTGTTGCTACTTAATTTATAATTGTGTAAAATAAATACTAGCACAAATATCCCGCCTTGCCTCTTGGTGGCCAGTATAGCAGGTTTCACTTCAGGTGTTCGCCTGAAAGTAACATCAATGAGGTCATAACATTAAAGTAAACTATCAAACTTATCATGGAACATGGAAAATGTAGTGAGTGCACACCAAAGTAATGTTATTTTTGGAAAATACTCTTACTGCCACTTTTCAGATCCATCACAAAGACACAGACAGTTGATCAATATTTTTGCTGCTGTCTAGAAACACCCCATGCACGACTATTGCTAGGTTAAAGCATTGTTTCTGTTTTCTGAGGACCACACACTCTTTAAATCAGAGCGACAGGTCAGACAGTCTATGACCTGGTTGGCAGCATGTGTCACAAACATTGACCCACATCCTTCTTTGTTTCCCCTCCAGTCTTCTCTGCTAATGACCGTATTTTAAAGTGTTTTAGGGTTGGCGTTGTAAACGTGTCAGCAAACATTGAATTGGAAAGCAGCCTAAAGCATGTTGTTTTGCCATTTACATTCCTGTACTTTGTAATGTTTTTCTTCCTCAGATGCAGATGTGTCATAAATTAGTTAATCTCTTCAGTGATGTGGACTGTTTGTTGGCCGTTCTTAGGAAACACACACAGAGCAAGATCTAAATAATAGAAGGGGTGCTGAATAATAAAGAAAAAAAAACAGGATTAATATCTGATTTATCATAATTTTTCATGAATGGATGGTGCAGGGTTGCTTTAAGGGATTTTGTACAATTTCATTTTACAATTTACTAGTTTTTTATCTGAATTTCTGTTTTCTTTAAATGAATATGGACAAAAAAAGGATCTAAGTGTGCCGCAGCAAATATAAGCACATTTTTCTATCATATTTAATCTTCCAAAAGTGCCAGTGAACACCCACTTCATGCAAATGTTGTGTTTCTGTCCTTCTATGTTGCTGCAGATTCTACTTGTATGGTTAGAAGCTGTAGATAAAATATATGTTACAACACTGAAAGTCAGGCGTCTGCTCGGCCTGAATTTGAAATTCACAAAAGAGAACAAAGCGGTTTCCTCTTTTTGGAGCAGAAATCTCTGCAATGCATTTGTAAGACCAACTAAAGCAGGATTGTTCTTAGTCCTGGAATTGAATTGCATTCACATCATTGAATTGAGTTGATCTAATTAAGTTTAAAACAACAGAATCAATCTGATCTGTTTACATTTTATTAATTGATTGAAAATAAAAGTAAAAGTTCAATAAAGATGGAAGTTTGATGTATGATGCTTTGTGGTGCAGTTAAGGCATCACAATTGTTAATCTTAATCCACATGATTATGGATGTTTGCAGAACTCGGTATGATCCAAAAATACATAACAGTAAACATCTTGTACAGATGAAGGATACAATTAGTTTACAGTTATTTACATCTCAAAAACGCAACTTAAAAACAAGTACATTGGAATTTTCTTATGTTACAACACAACTACTGTTAGATTATTAAATAATAAATAGTAAATTACAAAAGTATAGGCAACTTTTGCATTATTGCACATAGTGTCCAAACTGACTGACTACAGTTTTGGCGCATAATGACTTGTACAGCAGCAGAGATTAGGTCAGTCTTCCCATTTTAATGTTTAATCTTATTGCAGCTGGGAGGAAGCTGTTGTGGAAGTCTGTGAAAGCTTTCCAGCCTGCAGAATCTGAGTGATTGCAAATTTTCTTGTGCTGAAAGACAGAAAACAGTAACAAAAAAAGCAGGCAAAACTTAATATATTTTTATACTAATTTATGGCAATTATAAAATAAAAAAAAAAATCACCTTGAAACATAGTAAAACTCAAAGTTCTTTAGGTTCTTGTCACTTCTTTTCTTTTCATTTTCTTTTGTTATTTGTGGCAAAAATACATTACTGTATTCCAAGTTGTTATAAAAACTGGAATTGGATTTAAAAAAAAAAACACTTCCAGACCTCACAGCTCGAGAACTGTATCCTCCCAATCCTCGAGCACTTTGATGTAACCCTGCAGCTGAAAGCAGCCTATTATTTTCTTCCATTATCAAGATCAGCCAGCAACAGACAAACATTTTCTGTGGAGAACACAGTTTGTTTGATGTTCTGTTATCAACCACCCCGGCTTTCTTCCCTCTCTCTTTGCTCTCTTGTCTCTGCAGAAGCTTCAACAGAAGCTGAACCAATTTATTAGAAAGGCCCAAAAAAGTCAATTATGGAAATAGTTCTCTTCGCTGGAGGGCTTTGAAACTTAACAAATCAGGTGCTTTTTATTGCACTGCCTTACATAGTTCCATATATTTTATTTAGGCATCATTTACATCTGCAAATTGGTCCTGTGAAGTAAAGAGGGCAACGCAGCTTCGGATAGGAGGACCCGGCGAGCAGGGAGGCGGCGGTTCCACGAGGAGCTGAGTGAAGTGATGATAGAGGAAGGGTAAGCTGCTGTCAGGGGACCATCCACAGGAATTCCTCTTACTTATTCATGCAGCAGCCAAGCATTGGGGCATCTCCCAGCCTCATTATGAAATCTGTATTTGCAGAAGCTCGTAGAACAGACAAGCTCTTGCTTGAAAGCCTCAGCTTATCCACTTCACTGTCCTCCCCTCTTCAGTTCTTTTCTGGATCAGGTCACTCAAGGGAAGAAACGTCAAACTTCATTCACTTACGTGCTTCTCCCGCCGTCCCAAATTCATTTAGCCTTTTTTCTGTGTTCTTTTTTTTTTTTAGGTTTGTTCTGCTTACATAAAAGGAGGCAAATCCCTGTCTTTGAGTCTGCATTTTGTTTGATTATTTTCTGGTTTTACATTGGATTAACAACTAAATTAAAACTAATCTACATTTAAAGATGAGCACATACAGTTTAATTTTGCCGTTAATAGAAAAACCCTTAATAGTCACAGAAACCTGACAAAAGTAATAATTTTAAAATTACTAACAATCAACGGATAAAATTAGACATTTTTATAAAGGTAAAAAAGTTCTATATTTTAAGTTTTTAATAAACGTCATTCCCTAAATAACAAAAACATATTAGAAACAAGTTTCTTAGTACTGAAACACTGCTGACTGGGATTCTTAGTTCCTTGGATATCTTCTTATATCTATTTCCTATTTTGTACAGTTCATTTACCTTTTCCCGTAGGTTTTTTGACAGCTCTTTAACAATCCCGATGACTCAGGATCCTGAAATGTCAGTGCAGCACTGAATGAAGGATGCATATGTATGTTTAGAGCCCGGAACCTCCAACACTTTTTGTGCACTCATTGATTATAGACAGACGAGTCACAGGGGAGGATGGTTACCTTTAGCTTAAAACCCTTTTGTATCAGCTGTGTGCTGAACAAAGACTTCAGGGTGTGCAAACTTATGAGCACAACTGTATGTCCCTGTAGGAGCTCTGCAGAAATGTTATCTTTTTCTATTTTTTCTCAGTTTATGGTTTGAATTGGTCCATTTTCTCCATCACATTCGGTCTTAAAGCCCTGTAATTTGTATTTCGCGTCCATCCATCGCCACCTCAACCTCTTAACTCTTCCAGATTCATTCCTTTCTTTTTGTCCTCAGGCTCAGATGGAAATATAAAGACAGCCCGTCCTCCATACTGGAGCTCGGCCACCGACATTAAAGTGACTGGGTTGACCCGTGGCATCAAATTAGAGAGCTGAATCTATGGAGCAGCCCAGATGATAGAGGCAGAGGATCATAAATCCTGGGGAAGGAAAGAGTGGAAGGAAGTTAAGAAGGAGAGAGGAGGGATAAATGTGGCAGCTCATTCACCCTCAGGGCCACTCAGGATTCCTTTATTAGCATGGTTTCTTCCACCCCCTTCTTTTCACAAGCCTGTCTATACAGCAGAAGCATCAATGTGCACATATTTTATGAAATCCATCACTTACTGTGCTCTTTTAAAATATAAGCAGTGGAAATGGTTACTGCATGAACATGGCGTTTAAGCATCTTTCTCTAAATACCGAGAGTTGGCAACCTTGATGTTCAGACACAAGAAAAACTGCATGTGTCTTTTGGTTTCTGGAACAGTAAGTGCAGTTTGGACTAAGTGATGGAACGGACAGAAGCTGCAAAAGCCAAAGGAGAGACAGTCAGACCAAGAGAATAAACTCAATTTTGGCAGAATGTCTTGGAGTGATGGATTAAATAAAATCCATGAGAATCTTTTGGGTTTTTTCATTACCATCAGTCATGAATTTATCACTGCCTACGCAATGATACACAATAAATGCATTGAAGGATTTCCATGAGGGTCAGCTCAGCTGACACTCCCACTACCTACAGACATCCACACAATCATGAACAGTACTAGATACTATGGGATATCACTAATTAGATGATTGGTTTGATTTTTTTGGTTTCTTTCTTTGTTTCTTTTTCCTTTTTCATTATTAATTTTTTGCGGAAACTGGAAAAGGTACTGTTGGATGAGGTATTTGGCATATAGTGAATCAGGATTTTCTCCGTACTAATCTTAAAACATTTATAAGTAAACATTGAAGACACATTTGAAAAAAACTCAAACATCTAAACTAACAAAACTGTCATTATCTAATTAAGGGTATCCCATTGTACCAACATTTTCTGGTTTCTTGCTGTTTTATTTTTATGAATTTTATTTTGATTTCTGGAAATTACTTTTGATTTCCAAATCGTTTCATTTTTATTTTTTTAATTTTTTCTTTATTTATAAAATGGAATGCTATTATTATTACTTCTTTTGCTTTTTTTAATTGTTGTTGTGATCTTTAATAGATTTTCTTGCATTAAATATTTTTTTTTGGTGTGGTTTGCACTTCAGGGCCACCGTACAAAACTCTTATTGCATTCAAAGAATATTCCTTTCCAACATGAAAACCAATGAATAAAAAAATAAATCTATGAACTTTCCTGTTTCAAATGAGTACTTAACTTCATAAAAGGCGCCCCAGTGAGCGAGTAATGTCTCTGGCTTAAATCAGTTACAATTTTGGACACTTATCATAGAATCCAATTCCCGCCAGTTTGCGTTCCATCTGTTCCCTTTGACTCAAGGTTTTGTTTTCTGCTCTTCCTTCTGTCTTCTCTGCAGGATTTTTAGGACTCAGTCGCTGGAATGGTATTATAACAATGTGAAGAGCCGCTTCAAGAGGTTCGGCAGCGCCAAGGTTTTGAAGACTTTGTACAGAAAGCACATCATTGAGAGAGGAGCGTTCTCTGATCTCCCAGGTTAGTTCTCTTTGATTAGCCTCGCACCATCTGTCATGTTTTTCAATTTGAGATCAAATTAATTAGGTGATTTTTATGGCCACTTGTACTAAAAAAAAGAAAAATGAAGTAGACTTCAGTTTATCTCCTGCTGGTCCAAAATAGCGTCACTCAACCTTTTTTTCAAGCTGCCTCCACATGGGAGACGATGTTTTGACCCAGCGGTTTCATGGTGGCTCTGCGGCTGACAAAGAGGCAATGTTTCATAACCTGATTCATGGGATTAGAGGGATGAAGAGCGGATGAATCAGGTCAGAGCTGAGGCACAACTGGATGAAGCTGATATGAAGGGATATTTGAGAATGCATCATCATGATAAAATGAGTTAAGTTTGTCTGGGATTTGTGAAGAGATTTGGTTGGTCTTGGTAATATGGGCAAAAGGGAAAACTACAGTAAATGATATCTGCTGTTGTTAATCCAGTAAAAAAGCTTCATCAGTTCAAGCTTTTATTTTCGTTTTTTTCCCCCCAGCTGTTATCGAGATGTAGTCAATTTGATTGCATCAGATTTTATAATAATAATAAAAAAAGTACTTTTTTATCTGACATTTAGTAAAAAATGTTTCTGAAGAGAAAAAAAAGATACATTTGTTTTTTAAAATTACTATTTTGTGTCTCCAAAAGTGAACACTAAAACTTCCACCTGCAATGCATCATTTCAATTTAATAGATTAAAGCTTGATTATTTATAGAAGCTGGTTGCTATCTACATTTACAACTTACATTTTTTTATAAATTGTGTTGCACATGTTAGAATTGCACCTTCCTAGTACCCACAATTCAGTTTTCACAATCTGGCTTGACTTCAGGAAAAAAAAAATATAGCTCCCTTCTGAGTTTTTTTTCCTCCATATTCAGAGAGGATGGAGGATTATGACACTCGAATGATGGTCTCCCAGCTTGCATGAGCCAAACAGACTGCTCTCTGTCTAATACAAATCTCTCTCTAACGGGTGAACTGACCTGCCAGCTTTGTGGATGAATCTGCAAAAAGAGAACGTAAAGCTGGGTGGATTGTGAAAATTCTATTTTAGGTTTGACTGGTTTTTATTTGTGTGTAAATTTGATAGTTTTGTTCTAAATGAATCATAAAGTGGCAGTGAAATCAAACCAAAGACGACATGTGACCTTCAAACCAGCAGCAGAGGAGCAGTTAGTCAGTGAGCCATCTGGACCTTTTAGTTCTGATTTCTCAGGTGGATGTGGATCAGTGCTTCCCTATTTGGGTCGGCACAAACAAAATCGGAAAAGAGTGGATCCTTCAGGGATATTTGATTAAAAAAATAAAATAACATCAATAAGTTTGAGATCACAAGCTAACAAATGGGGCGAAAAAAAGCTTTTCGGAGCTGCTCAGGAGGATCTCATCCCATAAAGCGTTGGATGAAAGACTGTGAAATGTGAAGCCTTTGATGGCTGCGCAGCATGAAATTCGGTGAATGGGGCTTATGTTGAACAATTCTCCTGTTGGTTTTCAGAGAAGGGAGGATGGTGGTGGTGGTGGTGGTGGGGTCCTGTTGTTTCCACAGTTTAGGAGCTCAAAACCCAGAATACCAGCATTTCTGAATGGTTCCCTTGTCATTTTATTTGCACAACCCATTCAAGTTAACACATATTACTTTACAGTGTCTAAAGACAGGAGGGATATCATTAATTAGATGGTGGTGGTGCTGCATTTGAGCTAAGCCATTGTAGCTCTTTGTATTGCTGCACAAATGCAATATATTGCGTTAAGTTATAGCTACTGGACTTAAAAAGTTATTTTTTAAAAACATTTCACCGCTTTTCTAAGTGGCTTCATCAAAAATGCACATTTAGCAAAAGAAAAACACAAATGTCAAGAATGTTTCAGTTTGTCCAAAGCATTAAGTGTCTCAAAAAAACTGTAGTTGGACTCAAGGCCAGAAATAGGCATGAGCAAGGGGGAAATCCTCCACAAATCCAAAATTATTTACAGAAATAGAAAGGACAAAAAATGAACTCCAAAAAACACAAAATATGCACGGGTGAAAAAAAAAAAGTAAAAGACAAAAAAACATAAGGAAGGACTGACAAACTGACAAATAGAAAGCCGTTAATGAGTGTCAGGAAGAGCATTAAGCATAAAACTTATAAGACAAATCAAATGAATTGAAGGAGAAGACAGATATATGGATAGATGAAGGGATTTGATATCATGGTCTTCCATGCATTTTAGGAGCTCGGGGGGATATGACACTCCAAACTCTCCCTGATGTTCGACCTGCACCCCATAGATAGCTAAATCTGGGCCTGTTGGACCCAAGGAACATAAGAACTGTGCACACAAGTCTGATCCATCACTGACCAGCTGTAGAAATGATGTCAGGCTTTTGATCCAGAGAGCAGAACCTGCAGCTACACATACAACGTATCCCCAAATCTTCCACCACATTTTAGCAGAAGTAAAACTGGACATTTTTGACACTGTTGTCACTTTTGGGATTTTTCTTCCTCTTATGTGTTTTGAGAATGAGATATGGAAGAACAGTATTCTGTCTGGAAGGAATAGAGGGTGGAAAGTTAAACAGGAGCCTGAAGCTGCTACTGCTGCTGTTCAAAGCAAACAGCTAAACTCAGAGGCTGCAGATTTTTTTTTTTTTTGGCCATCATGCATTTATGGATCTGAGGAATGAAAATGACTTAAAACCAAACACTTGGCACACACATTGGGCCTCCTTTGATCTAAATTTAAGGGCATTTTGGTTTTTTTAAAGAATGTTTGTTTTATTTGAAATCCATGTGCATCATCCCACTCTTTGTTTTGAAACTTCTGGAAATCATTAAAGGTTGCAGCAGGTAGAGAACTCATTTCCCAGTTGTAAAGCTTGTGTTATAAAACCGTTTTCCTTCATGCCAAGGTTTTGTGTGGGATTGGTATTTTCGGTCCCTCCAGGCTTTTGTTTGGGTTGTTTTCCCCCTCTGCTCTTGCTCTGGTTCACGCATCGAAAAGATTAGCCCAATCAGGGCGGGTGACTTTGGCGGCTCTCTGAAAATGTGAAAGTAGAACAGAGAAAGTTAATTACTGGAGACCTTTAATACTCCTTGATTTTGAATTTCTCTCCCATCATTTAAACTTTAAAGGTCAGGTTCCCCCTGTAGTCAATTAACGTCTGCACACATATACTGCTTTTGCAATGCTGCTAATAACAAACAGCGTCTAGTTTTGATCACTTCCTCCATCAAGTATGATTATTACATTCCATCTCAGGGACAAATTTGAATTCCATTTGCATCACCTAGACAAAAAAAGCTAATATTCTCTTAATTAAAGCTATAACAATAAGTTTCTCTCCTCCTCATGCCAACCTGCTCTTTGTTAACAGACATCCTGTTTGTTCAGCCGTTGTTGTGAGGACTTTGTTTATGAGGCGGCGTGTGCTCCCCAGATGCTGCACTGTAATTGACAGCAAAGCGTCTGGACTCTCCTTCACCCTCCTGCAGCAGCTGCTGCCACTCCAGCAGTGTTGTTACCGTTCATTTATTATCACACTCTCATCTCTTTCCATTTCTTTTTCCTCATACTCTGTACTTATGTCACTCTGTGTTTCACTCCAAAGTGTGCCGTCTGCAAAAGGGCCCTTCTGTTGACTTCTCTTGCGTGAAACAGTCCCATTAAGCCATATTTTTTCAGGAATGTTTGATCTGAGAGAGGAGCCAGTGTATGGATGAAGAGGTCAGGCCACAGAAACACTGAACAATGAGGTGTTATAGAAATACCACATCTTTTCTACTCTCTTTTTTAATTCGAGCAAGTGTGCAGAGGTAACTAACTCAAACTGACTGTGCCCCCCGGCTCTCTGCCTATTCGAGTCAAGAAGGATCTTTGTTGTTGCTGCTGCTGAGCTTAGAAAAGGTCAAAATGTAATTTATGAGTCTCTTTAGTCCAATAATAAGAAATGTAAACACATGAACAAAAAAAGGTCACAAAAATCATAGAAACAATTACTTCAAGCAGGGAATGTTTGTTATCCTCTTGGCTCATTTGCAGACCTGTGGACAGAAATTCTTGAAGCAGCTACTTTCAAGTTCTTCATGCTTAGTTTATTAAAAAAAAGACTATAATTTGTTAATAATATAACCAAATTAAACGTTTAGTGTCAAAAGACAGCAGGATTGTAGGAAACAAATGGTTTATTTGCGCCTTTATGTTCCCACTTCTTTATTTTTCTTTCTGTTGCTATACTAACTAATTCATAAAATACTGTATTTGTAAATGTATTTGATTCATTCATCCATCCATCCATCCATCCTCAGAACCTGCTGCATCCCTTTAATGTTCATGGGGTTGCTGGAGCCAACCATTGACTGTATAAGAGAGTTGGAATGAGTGAGTGTGACGTAAGATGACTTACTTCCTCCTCCCCCAAAATCTCAATTAAGTTGCCATGTTGGAGCCAAAAATCCTCAGTTAGCAGAAACAGTCTAAGTTACTTGCTATGTCTGAATTCTTTCCCTAACTCCTAAAAAAACTACATAGTGCAGGACTATATAGTGGCCTGGATTTTATTTATAAACTATGCTCAGTACTTTTTTTTTTCCAAGCATTGGACATGACATCACCGATTTCACAAAGTGAAAATCTAATCAACACAAGCCTTTTACAATGTCTATTTATGACTCCACTGTGTTCTGATGATGAAATCGTGGATGGTTTAATGAAAACTTTCCTTTAAACACATTATTTTTGCAAAGAAAAATGTCAAATGCAATGCATTATGGTCTATATTTGCTAATGCAATGATCATCGATGCACACTGGTTTTTCACAAAGACTTCTGGGAAATTCCTATGGCACTTTTGGAATTCTAGATTGGGACAACACTACAAAACGGCAAATGCACTATATAGTGAGTAGAGAAAGAATTTAGAAATAGCCAATGTCTCTATGGCAACCACTCTCACCAATTAGGACAATTAGACTGTGAGAGGGGGAGGGGTCACTCAGTCCAGTTCTCATATACAGTCAATGGAGCCAACTTAGCAAATGTTGGGTGAAAGGGAGTTACACCCTCAACGGATCACCAGTCTGTTGCAGGGGCACACACATGCACACCTAGGGGCAATTTAGAGACATCAAACGAAGCTATAAAGCATGTTTTTACCTGTGGGGCGAACAGTCAAACCTCGCTGTGAGGCAAGAACGCTAACCACTACGACAGTGCAGCCATGTTTGATTCATTTTAAAATAATTATTTTATTGTTTTCAAAATCCAGACTAACTGACCTAAAGTGATCCCTGCCACAGTGAACACCATGGCCTCCCTGAGTCCATTAATGTGTCACTGTTGTGTCTCACTAGTCACTGTGTGATAGCTGCCCTGACATATATGAGTCATAGGTGACCAACAGGCATAAATGGAACGAATGGCAATTGACCAAGCAGAGAGTAGTGTCTCTTTTGGCTGTGAGTGTCACTATTTAAAGCCTGACTGTCTCCTGGCGTGAATCATTTCATCACCCGTAATCTTGCTTGATGTCTGACACGGCCCAAATGTTTTATCCCTCACATAAACCGGCTAGAGATGTCTTGTTGTAAAATAAAGAAGACATGTAATCTGCCATTTGTGGAGACAAGCGTGTGTTAGGAAACGCTGTCAGACACTCAATCTGCCGGCTCCCTTAGAGCTTTATTCTAAGCCGCTGCAGGTGAGTTGGAGGCAAAAATAATTTTTAAAAACTGTCTTTTTCTAGGACATATTTTCTGCATTAGTTCATTAGAAATTCTGTCACCCTTAACTGAGAGATCTGTGTTTACATGCTCTCCTGCTAGCTTACACCCCCTCACACCCCAAGCTAACATTTCTAGTACAATTAAAAAGGTGAGTAATATTAAAGCTATATAGGCAGATGCTGGACGGGGGAAACAAAGACGTAAATGGATCTAGTTGCTACATGAGTGGATGCATCAGAAGGGAACTTGTCACCACCCAGTGCATTTTCTACGTAGCAAATACATTTTTTCAAACAGCATTTTTTTGTCTGCTGCTACAATTTGAATAAAGACATACTCAAAAATGCAATGTTAAGCTCAACTTTCTTTATATAGTTCCTGTTTTATTAAAGAAGTTGCACAAAAACACGTTAAAATCACACTACTTTAATTGAAGTGGGTCTTTATGTTTTTTATTTCTGGATCCTCAGCTGCAACTAAATGAGTTGCAGTTGCAACTTTTGCAGTCCATCTTCATGCTTTACTTTTATCTAAATATGTTAGATGAGCCATAATTCATCCACCTCATCATCTACCTGCATCACCTATTACACCGTCTTCCGTTTTGCAGCTTTTCTAATAAGGTGGTCTTAGTGAAAGTGTGTGTGGGTGTTTCAAAATATTTTTTATAAACAGTCCTTTCAAAAAAAAAAGAGCAAATCTCAAGATGTTTGGGTTATAACAAAAAACAGATTTTTATGTTCTGTTTGAAAACCCAAATAAATTCAAAGATGAATCAAATTTCCCTTCAAGCTGTCACTTTGTTATTCTGCGTACAGAAGAGAAACAGGAATCCTCTGAGATTGGGATCTCAACCCATAAAATCAGCGGAAGAAACAAAACAGTCCTCGAGATAATAAAGTTGAGACATATTTGACAGCAGCTCGACGTTTTGCTCCATTTTGTGTTGTGTAGCCTACTTTTAGCGTGTGGTGGTGCGTTAATACCTTGTTTGACGGGCAGACTTTTTATTTCAGCGACAGGAATCAGAGTTAAGCTTTTTCTCAGAGGACTTTGACTGTCTGTGTTGCAGAAAGCAGCATTCAAGAGGGAAGCAACGACAACGATGGCAGCATCTGTGGCAGCGACTCCGCCTTTTACAAGCACAGTGAAGGTGAGGAATAGTTTGGGGTTTTCTATTTTTTTAATTATTATTTATTGTTTGTAGCTGCCCAGTCAAACCAAAAACTAAAAATAAGACTAAATGCGTCCTTGCTTGACAATCAGCAATAAGGGGTTGGATTGGGGGGTTAAACAACCAAATGATTCCCAAATGCAGCTGTGTCTGCAGCTCACCCCTCCCCCAGATGGGACTTTACCTTTTAGAAAATACTGTGTAGATCATCTTAAAATTACACAAAGTGACCCACAGTTTGTGGAATAAATTTTCTTTTTTTTTGCCATTTTAGTCTATAATAAATGTACTGTTATATGTCGTGCTTGAGGTCATTTTGTGCCCGAAACATTTTTTGGTTTAAGAAAAAAACCTCTTTAATGTTTTACAGATTCTTTTTTAAAGGAGGAAACATGATGGGAGAGTTGTGTGTCTGCATCTTAGACCTTGCTTATCTCTTTGTGTGATGGCAGGACACAGCATGGCAGAGACGCTCACAGTGGCCCTTCGTGTTGCTGAGGAAGCTATAGAGGAGGCCATCACAAAGGCAGAGGAGTTCCCCGACAGCTTGGTGTGAAAAAACATGATTTTATAACTTTTATTAACACTTTTGCTTTGTCTTTCCTATCTCTCTTTTTCCTCTGTGACTTTTTTGTTAATATGAAACCTAATATTTCTCCTTTATGGCCTGTGTGTTGTAGGAGAAGCAGAATGAGGCTCGGTATCTGCGGGATAACAAAGACGAGCTCATAGAAGAACTGGCCACAACAATTGTGCAAAAAGTACGTTTAGAAACTTTTTTTCAAGTTTTTCTCTACTTTATAACAATAAATATGGCAAATTGAATATTATGTACTGTGAGTGGATGATGGTACACTTGAATTTAAAATAAATCGTGTAATGGAGAAAGGGACAATACAGGGAACTTATTTTTCATTTACAAGACGATAATTTCATGTATTGTAGATGTTTAAAATCCTTCATGTAAAAAACAGAAGCTTTGCTTCTTTTTTTTTATTTTAAACAATGTTTCATTTGAATGCACTTAAGCCTTTAACACCAGAGTTTTCGCTACAGTATTGATGTTATTTAACTTATTGTCATTTTTAATTCTTGCACATTCTTTTTGCTGCTTTTCTCTCCTTGAGAATCTGCGGGAATCATGTTGATTGCGTTGTCGGTTGAAAAGTTGCGGTACATTAACGTGTGTGTGTTTTTAAGCGTTGTCGGCTACATCTCAGGTGATAAAGGGTTAATTACAGTGGACATGTTTGACATTGTTTCACTTTTAACCGTCATTTCTTCACTTTCTTGTCTATTAGCGTAAATAATGTCTGAATTTTAGATGAAAGTTCATTGGAAATGTTCATAAAAGTGTTTGAATTTCCTCCTTGATGAGTTGTTTTTTTGAACAAGGCCTCCTATATTGCATGTCACTTTCAAGGTCAAAATCTGTGGTTTTCTCTCTTTCATTGTGTTCCTCCTTTCTTTTCCCCTCAGATCATCCAGAGGAGGAAACGTTCAGAGATGCAGACAGAGTATGATTTTGTCTGGCCACAGCCTCAGTCTCTGATTATGCCCAGTGGAGGGACTTCTCCCTCACAGCCCCACACCTCAAAGCAAGACCCTTCCAGGACTCCCTTCTCACTCTGGGTCAGTCTGTTTACCTAATTTAAGGCATCTATCTGCAAAGCAAAAAAACGGGCTGTTGGGTCTTTTATAGACCATACATGTTCACATCACGTGGACATATAGGATCCTGACTAGTAGAAATGAAGTCTGAATCAAAAATGGGGGATTGGACACAACAAAACCAAAGTCTACCAATCAACCCAGGGATCCACCACATCTTCTTGGGATCCACCACATCTTCTTCTTTTCCTTTTGGCTTTCCTCTCCAAAACCTGTTCTATCCCTCTGATGGATTATTTCCTGATCCATCCTGGTCACTCTGCATCTTCATCTCTGCTACTTCCAGCTCTGCTTCCTGTCACCACAGTTTTATACAACTTTCCTTTCAAAAAAACTATGCTGCAAATAATACACAAATTTGAGATTATGTATAAAGTCAAAACCAACCTCTGAATGAAAAAAAATGAGTAATTAGAAAAGTCTCTTGCTCTAACACAAGTGCTGTATTTTTTATGTGAAGTTTGACTTTTTTTTCTTCTTAACCAGAGAGACTTGGCTCCAGTGATCATTTAAGTAACTACTATCCAATTCAGGAACAGAAGGTGGAGGGATGTGCATAAAGGATTGCCAAAAGTCCCACTCCAATCATCTTTTGATCTTTTGTAAAAGCACTCCCAGTGGTTATTTCAGTTTTAGCCAAAATGCAAAACCTGTGTCGTTTTCTACGACATAATTTCTGCAGAGCTGCAGTAGTTCACTGGAAATTTGTGGGCGCTGAACAAGCCAACATCCTTCTCTCCTGCGATCTTACAGTCCCTCACACTCCCTCACACTCCCAATCTAACATTACCAGTGCGAAAAAGCTCTATTGGAGCTATCCAGCTGTGCATTTTAGCCCAGATGCCAGCTGGATCCATTTGTCTCCAAGTGGATGCATCAAAGTGGAGCGGAGCAGGGAGCTTGTGGCCTGTCGACTGTGGTTCACAACAATATGAATGAATGTGATGATCCAGAAATGTAATTTTAAGCCTAATTTTCTTTATACATATATATCCTACTTTATCAGAAAAATGCCAAAAGAACTTTTAAAAACACTAAAATCAAGATTATCATTTGAGTGGGTCTTTAATGCTTCTTTATTTTAATTTTCTTTTGTTTTTATCAATTTAAAATCATATATTTTCCACTATCAAAAATGCCACGAAATACAATTTTTTTCTTTTGTTTTTAATGCAAATAAATATGTAGTAAAATATAAAATATCTTTGTTCCAATAGCGCTATTTCCTGCCTGGAAATTCAAATAGATGTTTATTACTTGGTATAAACAAGTGTGCAGGGTTGTTTTTTGCTCCACCACACAAACTAGAGGTTCATCCTGTTTCACTCCACATGTCAGATGGGGCCCGGGCAGATTTGTCGCTGCTGTGTGCGTGCCGAGCATCAGTGCTACTCCTCTCTGTTCTGTTCCTCCCGGGTTCACTCGTTGAAGATCAAAGTCCCCTGAAATACATGAGAATCCTTGTAGACCGCTCAGCCCACCACTTTATCAGCCTTCTGCAGACACACACTCACAGAGACACAATGCATAATGTTCACTCACAGCTGCACACTGCTCTGTTACACCAAACCTGCGGGTTAAATCCTCCCATTTTGGAGATTTTTGCTTTTGCAGTCTCATGTTCTGTCTGTTCCCTACAAGACTAACTCCACACTTTTTGGGGGGAGTTTGAATCTATTTGGGTGTATAAGGAAGGATTACAGGAGAATCTAAATTTATTACACAAGTGCAGTGAAAAGGCTTGAGTCCAGCTCTTTGCTTGTTGTGTAGCTCCCCCTGCTGGTAAAAGTGCATAACCACAGGATGTGAGAGATTTGTATTGATAAATTTAGCTGGAACTATGGAAGTTTTTATCCAAAAACTTACATTTTCATTACAAAATATTGATAAAATTTCAAATTTCAATTTCAGTTGAGAATTTCAAGTTACATTTAATTATAGAAAACAGCAACTGCAGGTGGATTCAATTTAGATTTTTATCAAATATTTTAGCAAACATATTTAAACCTTTTTAAATAATTAAACTGGAAAATAGAATAATCAATCTACTTTTTAGCCTTTACTGTTTGGCCCCTGCCTGGGGAATTGTTTCCTTTGCGTCCCGTACCGTTGATCCCACATTTCCTTGTGTAACAGCAGAGGTCTAGATCAGCATACTCCCTCACCAGCGACGACTCCCCAGAAAAGGCTCCGGAGCTCAGAACAGAGGAGGAGGCTGCAGTGGCGGGAGGTGGTAACCTGCAGGAGTACTCTTCTCTAAAGAGGGAGGCCAAAGCTGCGTCTCTGCCCAGCTGGAAAAGCATGGACCGACTGGACAATTCCAGTAAATGACACACAACTGCACACAACAAAATTATATATATATGTATATTTTTCGTTTATTAAAATTGAGAGACTATTTATATTTTTTTTTTATTTGATGACTAAACTCTGTTTTCTATTGAGACTAACATAAAACTAAACATAAGGAATTTATTTTTCATAGCTGGAAAATGTCAAGAGGTTAAGAATACCTTTGTTTTTTTTATTTAAGTATTTCATGTGAAACTCTGCTTTGACTCTTCCAGGTGCATCCTCGGTGCTCCAGAGTCCAGACGGGAACTGGATCGCCCTGCACAGCTCCCAGCTGTCCCGGCCCAGTCTCCTCACCAAACGGAAGAGCCTCGTGTTCAGCGTGCTTGAAAAAGAGTCCAACGTCGTCTCGGCTTACGACGAGATGGGGTCGGCCTCCGAGGAGGAAGACGAGGGCGGCTGGAGTAAGGCTTTGAGACAGTTTCGGCGCAAGCTCTCGGATGAGACCTACTACACGGACTCGCAGCACGATCCCGAGTGGACTTACACCCAGCACCTCCCCATCACGTCCCCATCCTCCGGCCAGTACACAAACACAGAAACTCTCAACTCAGACTCCGAGGCCTCATCCTTGGTGTGTCCTCGTAAACCTCTGCCAAACTCGTTTAGAAAAAAAGGACCCCCAGATATCTATCTGCACCCTCATCAGCAGCCCCACTACCACCAACACCTGCAGCAGAACTTCCCTCCATACTCAGCTCATTCACAGGCGCTGGACGTGAACTTTAACCCCAAGGTGATGCTTCTTTTTTATGCAACAGGATAAACCTGTTGGGTTCTTGTTTATTTAGTCTTTATGTTTTGTATTTGGAATGTAGATTTTCTAATAAAGTATATTTTCGAAGTAAAAAGCTAAAAAAAAAGTCAATTTGGAAGCTAATTTGTAATGCCAAAGTTAGAAAGCTAATATGTTAATTACAAGATAAAAGAGTTACATTTACATAAAAAAAATCCATGTATTTTTCTACATTTGAAACATCCTATTTTCCTCTCATCTATATTAGTATTCAAGGATGGATGCTAACACGAAGAAGCTCCTTCAGATTTGTGAAAAGTCTGGGGAAAAATAGAAAGACGTCAAACATCTGAGGGGCTTTGTGGTGGCCTTGAAAAATGCATTCAGTCTGTACTCAATGCCTCCTGCTGAAAAAAAGAGGTAGAAGCTTTTGAAATGTCTGCAAAAGCTTTCACAGCTCAGCCGACCTTTAATGGAACTCAGGTTTTATGTAGAAAAAAAAGTTAAAGAGGATCCTTCTTTTGGGAATAGAGTGGATCACCTTTAGATGTCGTCTGCAAAGGCTACAAGAAAAGACTATCCTTTAAAAAAATGCTATAAATCACCTTTATCACATTTTATTGAAGGTATAAAAGAAGCATCAGAAGCAGAGGATGCACTGTTGGGTGACGTATTTCATTAAAATTTTAATTATTTCCATAATATTTTACCTCATTTATAAAATCAGTGCAAAAGAATTAGAGACAAGAGTAAAACCCATTCATGTCATGACATGAATTACCCTGAATTAAACTATTTAAGCACAGAAAATGCAAGCAAGGAAAGTTTGATTGTTAAAAACTGTTAAAGGTTCTGCGCCTAAATCTTTGTTTTTTGTCCTTTAAAAAAAAAAGGTCTTGTTTCCTATTACTGTAAAAGTTTAATCTATGGACAATTTAAAGTTTCATGAAGTCAAAGGCTTTATTCAGACTAACACATTTAGTTCACTTAAATTAAACCCCGTTTACCCCAATAATCCAGAACAAATGTTAATTCTGAACGCACCCAAATGGACCGTGGTCTGGGACCAGGACCCATCGTTTGAGGTGGTCTCAGTTTGTTTCCAGTGGAATTGAGATCCGGTTCTCTCTGAGTTTGCTCAGTATGGGGTCTGAATAGGTTCAGTGCTTAAAGTGGAACGGAACCAACAGACTTTTCCAGTCTGAATAAGCCCTTAAGGTAAACAAACAAAACAAAGAGGCTGTAAGTGAAAACTTTCACAAGTTTTTAGTGGCTCTTTGGTCCAAGGGAAAAAATTCTGATAAAAAAAAAAAAAACAAGCCCTTATAATCACCCTTCCACCACTGTGCTCAACAGTTGGCATGTGTTTATACCAGGGCTCTGCAATCTTGAACGCTAAAAGAGCCTTTTTGGGTCAGTTTCTTACTGACTTAAACCAATCAAGAGCTGCAAAGTTCTTCTGCAAGTTTAGAAAACTACTTTTTGTGGCTATACATTTATAACATTTAGCTTTTAAATATTTACGACAATTGAATTATAATAGGATTATAATTTTCTACAACTTTAACTTCTGTTTTTTTAATTTAGCACATCTAACTTCCTTTCAAAATAAAATCCCCCTTGTGTCAAATAAGATCCTCCTGCTGCAGCAGATTGACTTAAATTAAAAAAATGTAAAAAAACCAAGTCAAACATGGAGTTTTCAATCATTATGGATGACTCGATGGACGGTAGATTGAACCTTTTTAGTACAGATCACTTTGAAAATCCAAACATAAATGACTAAGCACAAGTTATTCAAGTTGTTGGCCAAAGAGCCACGATGAAGGGATAAAAGAGCTGCATGTTACTTTTAAGGATAGTATTCGTATGGCCTTTGAAAATGCTGTACAAACTTTGACGTGACCACATGTACTCACCTGCTTTTTGCAGGTAATAGGAGACAGCAGTGAGGGAGAGGAGAAGCAATGTGATCCTAAAAGAAGATCCCGGCGACGAAGGAAGAGCAGAAGGGAGTCCTCGACAGAACGGAACCATCCTGGATCCCAGAGCCACGCACAGTCCATCTACCCGCTAGCACAGGTTCTAATAAGAAACTGTTCTAGATTATTCTTATTTGACATGCCCAAGCATAAATGTTTTTGACTGTCCTTTTGTCTTCACATTCAGGAGAACAGTGGTCTCCTACTCAATGCCTTGCTAAAGAGAGGGCTTAGTGAGGAACATCCGGTTCCCGACAGCAGGTCAGTTGCTGCTGCCGCCCCGGACACCCTGAATTTTCAGGCTGCGAGGCCTCAACGGGAGGATTTAGACACAACGCCTTTAAATTCATCCGACCTCAACCGTCCTCAGCTCCAGTCTTTGGATCAAGGGCCACAGCTCTCTGATCCTTGTGCAGACCTGCTGGAAGACAAACTACAATCCAGACTCAGTCAATCGGTCAGCAACAGCAAAGACAACAGCTCGTCTGACGAGGAGAGCAAAAGGTGGTTTACGGACAAACAGATGGACTGTGAAAGTGCAAAATCAAGGCCAAAGGACACGGACAGACAAAGGAACAGGGAAATTGAGAAAAGAGAAAAAGGAAGTGAAGCCAAGGAGCAAGGAAGTGTGAAGCAAGTCAAGAGTCCTTCATGGGAAGAGGAGGAAGGAGTTTGGGAGAGGCATTTAGAGAGAGGAGGGCCCAGTTTGGAGGAGAACGTGTCTGAGCAGGATCAGAGGAGAGAGGAGAAAAGACAAATGAAAGGACAAAGTAAGAAGCAGCACAGTAGAGATGTGGAGAAAGACGCAGGACAAAGAAGTGACACCAGGAGTGGATCCAACGTGAGTTCACCTGCTGTGACACCTTCTTCCCAGGAGGGGGAGCTAGCAAACAACCAGGTAAGGAGATCAGACATTTATTGTGTTTTCATTCTATCTCTAAACCAACATTTATACATCCCACCTGTCTTGTGTTCTGTACAGTTTTTCTGTGCGTTGTTTAGTCTTGTGTGCGTTTCTGATTGTGTGCATTGTTGTGTACATGTTTCTGTTTAAATCAGGTGGAACAGAATAACTTGGGAAAAGAGCAGAAGTATCGGTTTCTCTCTCCTTACTCACAACAGGTGAGGACATTTTGTAACTAGAAAGAAAGTACACATGTAGAAGAAGATGAAAAAAGCCAATATTACAGAAATATTTTTTAAAAATGCAACCAAAAAAAAGAAAATTACTTTTATAAAGGTTCAAATTAAACTTTATCCTGGTTTCCGTGCTTGTGTTGGAGCTGTTTGAGTCATTTGTCATAAGATTTGCCCCAAAAAAGTTTTTTTTTTTTTTTTAATAACAAAACTCCCATAAAGGTCAAATACAACATTGCTGCAGGTGCTGTAATATTTCATGTCAAGAACAGCGATTATTCCTCTTGGACAGAAAAAAAACAATTACTTCTGCAGGGAGAGGGTGCATCAAGCCTTCTGGCTACTAAATATAAAGAGGTGTGTCTCAAGTACATGATGATTGATTTTAAAATATCTAATTTGAACAATAATTGTCAAAAAAACAGCAACTATTGCTTATAGTTTGATGCTTTTCGTTTAGATGCAGCTTATCCCTTTATGAATCATTTCTGGTGAAACTTAAAGTCAGATAAACAAACATCAGTGGAGGGAACGTCACACTTTTCATTAGTGCTCTTACGAGTGACGTCACCTCTTTCAAGATGTGAATAGCACATGTTCCAGCGCAATCCATTTCTGCAGGAGTTTTTTCATTTCGTCTTTTTGAATTCATCAGACTGATGAACAGCGTAACAAGTTGTGTCCTTCTGGTTTTAATGCAGGTTTTGTTCACATGAGATAAGCACCGTTTTAAAGGGCATCAGTATATGGGATCTTAAACAAATGATACCTGAAGAAAACAAAATCCTGCAGCTTTCTCTGATTTTGAAAAAAAAATCTGCTAAATGTTTTATCTTTCAAGGTTTTATTTTCTGTACCTGTTTCAGACCAAAAAACTGGATGATGACATTGGACTTTTGACGTTTGAGTTTTTTCAAGTGCGCCAACACATATGTAATGATTTTGTCATTAGCATATCCATATCACTTCATCCCAAATAACTTTTGGTTTAAATGATGAACAAATAAAAATCATCCAATCAGCGATGTCCCTTACTACCTAGCTTTTTCAGTTCCTAATTTTGTTTCATTTTTAACATTTAGTCTTTCTGGAAATTACTTTTTTATTTTGTTTTGTTTTTTTAGAATTGTGTTTTGGCTTCTGGAATTTTTATTTGATTTCCAAACTAAAATTTTATTTTTCTGATTATTTGTTTATATTGCCATTGTGATCTGTTATCATTCTCTGCGTTTAGTGATTTGTTGATGTGATTGGACTTCAGGGCCACCGTAGACATGGCAATAAACAGTTCACAAATACTTTAAGAGCGCCGTACTGAGAACAAAAAAAATAGTAATTGAAAGCATTCACAGGAAAGGAGGATAAAGCAAATCTACATAAAATGTATATTTTGTTGCACAAAAAAGCTAAAAGCTCAGGTTAATGATAGATTGGACTGAAATTTGGTTAATTTTAAACATCTCATTTAAAGTGTACACAACTCCTATGACTCAAATAACAGTAAAATAAAAAAAATTTGCATTAATAAAAATTCTGTTGTTCCGTTTTAGCTTGTTTTCATGAGTGAAGAAACAGGATTTCACAGTTTTCTCTGCACACCGATGTCCAGCCTCTTTGAAGTGATAGAGGACATCACCATTCTTCCTTCACCGAGCACAAATCGATGCTCGCAGCGTCCATGGAGGAAAAAAAGGATACCTCCTCCTTTTATTTCTTTCTCCGTCCGAACAGCTCCCTCTTACACCAGCTGAATCTCAGCCCTTCAGACCAAGAGGGGATCAATATCCCTCCAATGCTATTGATCAAAGCTCCAGTCATTTCTGAAAAGGATCTGTCGCTCTTTACTTCTTTTCCTTTTCCTGCATAATGTTTCATCTCCTGAAACTAAAAAATAAATAAATAAAGCAGCAGCTTTCTCCATCAAGACTCTCTACTAATGAATAACTGTTTACTCCAGCTAGACTAAAAAGAGCTTGGATTTATATTAAAGCTGCTCCAAGTAATCAATATAGTCTTTGATAGAAGTGAAAAGAGAACTATCTATATGTCACAGATGTTGTTTTTTATAGTTGCAAGAGTTATTTCCTAAGAGTGTTATCCTAAAGTATCAGTAATTAACTTATTCAATTTAATATTCATTTCCTGGTCACCACAATGAAAACATGTTTGTTATTTGCTTCATTACAGCTCAATTTTGCATAAAAACAGTGTAGAAACTACTAAATTAGTTTTAGTTGTGTTTGTTTTGTGGTTGTCTAGCTGGTTACGGTGCTGGTCGGTTGCATTTGCTTGTTGATTACTTGGTTGTCAGTTGCTTTATTATTGGACTCCGACAAAATCAACTTGTGACAAAGTTTTTATCTCTCAGTCCATCAGAAGTGTCTATGGTTCACACGAGGCGACTCCATGTTAGAGTTTATTCAAATGTTAAGGATTTTCTAAGTGAAGAGATTTTCCTAATTTTTGAAATCGTTCAGTACCTTATGTACAAAAGAAAGAGATATCACTCGTATTTGGGTTTTTTTACTTAAGAAAAATCTATATTAAACTGATATTTAAGTGCGTGTTCATTTGCAAGCTAACAAAGTTCATTTTAAGAGGTACTGAACTTCAAATTATTGATTGTGAAACACTTTTTGACCATTTAAAAAAAAATTTTTAGATAAAAAATAAAAAAAGAGAGTATGTTTTGAAAAAAACTTTTGGAGCATGTAATTTAGCAGCAAACAGAATCGAAATTCAGAAAATTTTATTTCAAGCAAAAAAAAAATGCTTAAAGTTATATATATATATATATATATATATATATATATATATATATATATATATATATAAGCCTTTTTCGGTTAATATTCATAAATTGAGAGGAAAAGAAAGAAATATACTTTACATATTAAATATAAACTGGCTTATATGCATGTATGCACATGTAAACACACATATGTAATACATTGACTCCATTAACAATATTTTTCTCCAAATATTGTATTATTAAGTGCTTGAAAGGAATTTCTACTTACATTTTTGCATATTTTACATAATTGCAATAATACAAGAATTGTATCTGTGTAGAAATAATTATTATTTATCAGTCCAAGTGCTGAATATGTAATATGGTGATAAATAATATTAATGTTAAGTAACATAATGTAGTGCTCATTGATTATTGTCAGAAAACATCATAATACTACAAGAAGGTTTAATATTTTTCCTTTTCTTCTTGTTTTTCATTAAGTTTTAGATCACTTTCTTAAGGGGAAAATTACAATTTTTTTTATTTTTAAGCAAAGTTTTTCGTTTAGTCTAATTACCTGCCCTGACTTTTGTTTTCAAATGTTATTGTACTACATTATCTACTCTCAAAGAGCACTTTTTATCAGAGATCTTCAAGGGCCCTTTAACAACTCTTTTGATTTTCCCTAAATTAATTTTCCACTCTCAATTTATCTTTGGACACAATTCTATTAAAAGCCTTTCAATATGAATACTGATTCTACAAACTCTTTCTACTTTTCCAGGTCGAGAGTTTAGGATCTTTTCTCATTAAGCTCAGTGAGATGATGACGAGACGGTCGTCATTGTTTTTAGGAGGTTGTTGTTTTGGAAGATTTAGATTGAGATGTATTTTTGCTGCTATTTTTAGTTTATTATGCAGATACACACGCTGTCTGTATTGTGATTTATATACATATTAAAAGAAAGTCAGCATCAAACCTCCTTTTCTTCTTTTTCACTCTTTTCACTGCAGCAGCTCTGGGGTATCTTAAATGTGTGTTCAGTGTATTTTAATAGAGAGTTTATGTCATTTAAATTGAAATGTGCATTACGTAGCTATTTTCTGCTGATTGATCGTCATTTTCTTTCTCCACTGGAAGCAGAAGTACTCGGCAGCCTCTCTCTGCAGCATCACCACAGAGGTGCTAAAGGTCTTAAATGCTACGGAGGAGCTGATCGGGGAGGCAGGAGGAGATAGCTACACTCCCTCTGAATCCATGAGTGCCTCTCCTATATCCAGCAGCTCTGAGACCCGCAGGCTGGACCAGAGACTCACCAAGATGGAGGAGAATGTAAGGCTGAAAAACTGCTTTGACTCCACATTCGTTGTGATTTGGAGACTACATTTCAACTGGTTTTCTCCGCAGGTGTACCTGGCTGCTGGGGCGGTGTACGGCCTGGAGGGAGCGCTGGGGGAGCTGGAACAATGTGCCCGCAGTATCAGCTGTGCGACCTCTGACACAGAGCTGGCCTTTTTGGAGGACCAGGTTGCTACTGCCGCAGCACAGGTCCAGCAGTCGGAACTACAGGTACAAAGCGGGATTATTGACCGTTTTAAACCTTTTCATGTTGTTTCAGTGAATTTACGGCACACATTGCTTCTTGTTTGAATCCTTTTGTGCGTGAAGATATCAAACATCGAGGCCAGAATATCAGCTCTGAAAACTGCAGGGTTAAATGTGACTGCCTGCAATCGCTTTGCCAAGCTTAAGCCAAAGTCCAAGGTTTGACAACATCTTACAGTCATATTTGTTACCATATATAATTAATTTTACTCATCATTTTCTCTTTTAATTGGTTTGGTTGCAGCCTGAAACTCTGGACTCATCGCGACACCAGAGGAGGAAACTCCCAGCTCCTCCGCTGAAAGGTATTAAAATATTACACAAAAGAAGCATATATTACTTTAGTAGTATTGATACAATTCACACCAAGAGTTCAAATTGATCACCCACCTACTGCTCCTCAGTTGGCAACAGAATTAAACGAATCTTGAATAAATTATGCAGCTTTTAGACGCGTGCAGTGTGTGATGCAGAGGAGGAACATTTCAATTTTTCTTTAGTAAACATCTCAATTTACATTTTGTTGAAGAAGCGCGATACACCTGAATGGAAGCAAGACTGAATGCACCTGCTAAAAAGAAACTAAATATCTGAAAAGCCCCATTAGATGAGAAGGAGCCAAATGGAGACTCAGGCAGAAGAGGACCATAAGGTTTCTTTATCAACCAACAAGAAGTCGGCTGCTTTTCATGTTCCTAAATGGCTTTTTTTCGTCAAAGCTTCCTTTATTTCTTCTTTGTCTCCTTTTTTTTTGCTCGTATTCATGCAGCAGCTCTGATTCAAGGTAGCTTTGTCAGAGTGGCTTCAATGACGAGTGGCAAGTCACATCATTCAGTCCAGTTTAGGGCATCATTTGCAAGGGTCTTTCATGTAGCACACTGCACCAAGAGAACTGTTCTGACATTCAGAAATGACTCATTTGTATTCATCCGCATCATGAGGTGTTGATAGTTTCATATTGGTGAATATCCAGCTTTATTCAAACTGCATCTTTGTTTAGTTGTTTTTTTTTTTTTCTTTTCCTAGCTTCAGAAAAGTTGGAGACAGATCAGCAGATGACTGCATTTCGGCCATAGTGTCAGGCAACAGCACAAGTCTCTTGGGGGCCACCTCAGAACCCCAGGGACAGGGGCCCTTTCCCATCCAGTGCCTTGACTCAGCGTCTGCCTCAAGCTCTTGGCCAAGCAAGGGCTAATACCCGCCCTGTGCAACTCACCAAACACCGATCCGTCAGCCGACTGCATCACAGAAAAAAAAAAACAAAAAAAAAGAAACAGGACTGGCTCGTGCATGTTACCTAATAAAAGGGTGACCCAGGATTTTCTGTGTCTGCCTTAAAATCCTAAAATCCTAAAAATATCTTTACAAGCATTTTTACTCTGTTTTCAGGAGTGTTGTGAAGCTGTGGAAATATCCTTAAGGTTCAAATTTTCTGTAGATCAGTGGAGACTGAGCCAAGTTTTATTCTGGATCTCTTCTCAGTGATATTTTTTCATGTTGCAACCCATATAAAAGCTTCTTTTTTGTAAAAAATGAAAACAAAAGATAAATCAACTGAAAATATATATATACAATATAGCATAATTTTGAAAAGACAACTATATTACATTAATTATATTGTGGGAATGACATAAACAAGCCAAATGTTTATTTTAGCTTACTTTATTTAGAATTTTGAAAACATCATCTACCTAGGGCTGCACGGTGGCGCAAGTGGTTAGCGCTCTTGCCTCACAGCGAGAAGGCCCCGGTTCGAATCCCGGCTGGGACCTTTCTGTGTGGAGTTTGCATGTTCTCCCCGTGCATGCGTGGGTTTTCACCGGGGACTCCGGCTTCCTCCCACCGTCCAAAAACATGCTTCATAGGTTAATTGGTGACTCTAAATTGTCCCTAGGTGTGAATGTGAGAGTGAATGTGTGTGTGATTGAGGCCCTGCGACGGACTGGCGACCTGTCCAGGGTGTACCCCGCCTTCGCCCATCAGTAGCCGGGATAGGCTCCGGCACCCCGCGACCCCGAAAGGGAAGAAGCGGTCAAGAAGATGGATGGATGGATGGATCATCTACCTATTGAAAGCCCTCTTTAGAAACACTTTCATAATGAAATATTTGAAAGTTTGACAGTTACAGACCACATTAAATTTTTCATTATTTATTGAAAGCTAGCGTAGAATTATCACGCCACGGTTTCCTGCAGCCAGTTTGAACCCAGTTAGCAGCTAGCATGTTTAGCTTACCAAAAATCACTGAAAGGGAAACATATTTGTTGACAACGTAGACTTAATTAATTTTATTTAATGGTTAAAAAATACCATAATTCGGTGGCCTAAATACAAGGTTTTCATCAAATTCGGCAGGGGGCCGCACATGGGGAAGGCGGCAGGCGCATTTTTACACGCCATGCGGTGGAAGTGGAGGTTTTGAGAAAAAGTTGCACATTTTACAGCAATTTTTCTCTGAAAACTCCACATCGGTCAGTGGCCGTCCTGGCACATTTTAAAGACATGGCCAGCAGCAGCTCTGTCTGAATGATCTGTAAATGTCTCAGGACGGCCATATTAAGAAGCCGCCCAGTAGCCCAAGGGTATATACTGTAAAAATGGGCCATTCGGGACACCAGATTGCCGCCTTCCTCATCCATGACCACATCAATGATCCTGGCAGTTGTTTTTGTGACTGTAGCATTTGCGTGCCTCTTTGGTTTGATCTCTATCAGTCAGTGAGGGTACTGAAACTTCAGTATTGCACTTTTGTCAAAATTAAAGTCATATTTTATCAGATATTACAATGTTAAAAAATATTAAATAAGTCGTGAGCCACACACTGATATTTTTATTTTTTAAAAATTGTCCTACATTAAAATATATGTATAAATAATTGATTAAAAACTGTTTTGTAAAAATCTTGAAAGCTGCTTTTAATGAGGTGATCAACACTTTTGGCTCAGGAAAGCTTTAATAAAGGAAAACGTCCTAATTTAGCTGTATTCAAACAGCCTTATATTGGTTTTGAAATAAATCCATTAAAAGTTCAACCAATGTTTGAACTTTGATTTGCATTGAGTGCAAACCCTTCAAGGTCAACCACTTAGATTAACATTTTTTTGTCCCCAGTCACTTAGCCTACTCTGTTTACTTTCGACATTCGTGGCCTTTAGTTTGAATGATATGTCTCCTTTTGCAGGGTCATGCCTGAACTTTTGTGTTGCATGCGGAAAAATCTTGCGAAGGTTTTTACATTGCAAAGTCTCTACAAAAGAACGCCATGAAACCATGATTTTGTTACAAGCAATTTATTTTTGTACTTTGTGAATGTTTTATGCAATACCACTGGAAAAAGAGTATACTATTGCAATTCAAAGGCTTTATTCTCACCTCAGAGGAGCCTTCCTCAATCTGTCCAATCAAACTCTCACATGTGTTGAAGACTCAGCGCTTTCAGTGTCAGTACGCATTCGCCGTTTGATTCTCTGTCGATGGTAAATCTCACAAAAACACAGGAAGACTGTCGAAGTCGACTTCAGATTTGAAAAGCAGCACTTTCAGTATTGGTTCTGTGACCATAGAAGTTGGATGTAGTTGTGCACATACGGTTCAAAAACTGGAATTTTTTTGATGGGCTGCATGAGCGGTCAGATGGACCACAGTTTGAATGCTTCGTTCCTGTCACTTAGCAACCCTTATTGTTGGAGCCGTTTACATCTTTGCGTTTACACACGATCCTTTACTTCTGTCAGTCTCGTTCCCCACAGGTGTTTTGTATAAAAGCATGTTTCTGGTTTAATCGATTCAATGTAAGGTTTCCTGTGAGAAGCACATCTGCAAGGGTCCAATCATCAGTGTTCTGTATTTTTCTATTGTTAAAAAATGAGATATCAGTTTAAAAAATATATTAATATATGTATATGTGTGAAAAGAACAATATGGTATTGAAAAAGTGTTTATTGCCCAATCATAGTTGACAAATCAGTGTTGTTTGCAAAAAACTCTGTAAAATTGTTATGACTTGTGAAGCTGGATTCACACAGGAAGACTTCTTGTTTTGAATACAAGCTTCTTCCTGTTTACGTCTGGTTTAAATGAGGTTCACTGTGCACAGCTCCACATTGCGGGCCTTTAACTTTTATGAGCAATGTTTGTTGCTATCCATCAGACATGTTGGGGAAAATATTAAGCAAAAAAGAAAAAAAATGCAGATTCTCTATGTGCCACAATACTATAAGAAATACAATGTATTATAAAATAAATGGAATTTGCCAACTAAAACTGAGTTTTTTCTTCTTTAGAAAACTTTTTAGAAATGTGGAGACGCAAGAGAAGACAAATATATTCACACCATCCTTATTTATTAATCAATATAGAATACATATTTATGTACAGACAATAAATGATCTGAAAAATGCCAAAACAGACAGAAAACTAAAGAAATTTCAATTGAAAAAAAAATGAAAAGTTTGTGGATGAATGAGAGCATGTGGTCATGGAAACCAGCCACTGTCTTCTCTATCCAGTTCTTTTCCGAGGTTTTCCTTGTTTCTGAGGCTGCTGAGCAGCAGCTCCAATGTCCTGACGACGGGCTGCATGCCACCTCTGCCCAGCTGATCCGCACCGATGTGTCTCTTCCCAAAGCGCCCGATGGGTCTCACCCCACGACCCACATACCAGAAAGGGTCTATCTCAGGACCTGCACCGAAAAAAAGGAGACATGGAGCAAAGCAGGTTACATTTCTGGAAAAAAGAGTTCGTTTCAACATAAATATGACAACTGAATTTAAAGTCATTAAATAACTTTCTGATCTGTTACAACAAGAAAAGGAGGTATTTTTACTCAAACTGAAACATTTAAACTGTCTTTTTATCGTTTCTTTTTACCTTAAAATTTCTTTTGTGTCATAAAAACAGGATTTTCTAAAGAATTTATAAAAATGATTTTTTCCATTTTGTTCCTGTCATGCACACGAAAGGAGGGAAAAAGGAAAATAGTTAGTTGCAATATCTACATTTTTACCTTAACTCTAACTGTTTGCTTTTATTTGCCTTTCAATTTACTAATTTAAGAAATAAATGTTTTGAAATACTAAAAAAAAGTTAATAGTGGACATCAAAAGTGCTCCAAAATTTCTTAGTAGGCTGAAAATACTTTTTTTAGGAGAGGGTTGAAAAAATAATGCACCACAATAACTATATTATTTTTAATTTATTTCTTAATAAAGAAAAATAGCTAATTCCTTCAAACTTCAGAAAAAAAACTCTTAAATCAAAGTTTCTTGAATGTTTCGTATCTTGTAAAATACAAAACTCTCAACTAACTAACATGTTTTGCCTCCTAAACAGTTGGATCAACAATCAAAGCGGTCAAATGAAAGCAGAACTGCTCTTACTTCTGTTGTCAACGTTGTGGACGATGTGGAAGTCGTGCTCCACCGTGGTGCTGTGAGCACGGCTGAAGCTGGAGGAGAGGAGGAGGAGCAGCACCAGCGCCGCTGGCAGCCAGCGGTGCGTGAGGGCGCAGAGGCGCACGTCTGCCGCTCTCCTTTGCAGCATGGCTGTGCAGGTTGTCAAGGCACTGGGAGGGATGGAGCACACCGCCTTGCCTCTTCAACTGTCTCCGGATACTGAAAACTGAAATAATAAAGTGGAGGATGAACCACATATTTGAAGTTTAAGAGATAATACAGATAATAAAATATTATGGTATACTACAAAGTAGCAGAAATTAACTCAATAAGTGTCTTTACTAATCACAAAGCTAAAATTAAAGATAAAAAAATGTCAAAAAGCTATTATAATGAATCATTAAAGCCTAATGTGTTATAATTCCACCATAGAAAGGAATTATTACAGAGATCTAAACAACAAATAACACTCAGAAACACACTTTAGTAACCAAAGTTAATAACCCTTACATGAAAAACTTACCTTGAACTTTGGTCAGGGGCCGAGGTCAGCCGGTGGAGGTTTGAAGTTGTTGATGAAGAGCAGGTGCGCTGCAGCTTATTTATCTGTGCTGCTCATGAGGAAGCTGGATGATGAATCAAGAGCGTCACTCACTGTGAACCCAGACCAAAGGATGCATCGCCCATCTTTTCCTCCTCCTCCTCCTCCTCCTTTTTATTTTTTAAAGCCCCTTGGTCCTTTCAGGATTGGGTTTGAAGTCTCCCTGATGTCTGTCACGCAGCAGAGAAATCCATCAGGAAGCCAATGACATGCAGGCATCTTTAAATTAACAAACATGGGGAAGACTCGCCGGAACTAGAAGGGTTTTAAGATGGTGACCTGGAATTGTGGTGGGTGTTTGTGACGAGCCCTTCATAAATCAGTTAGACTGAAAAGCAATTCACTATGAACAAGTCTCCTAGTTTAACTCTCTATTACTAATCTGAGCCTGAAATATTTTCCCTTTGTGTCATTTAATTAAAATGTATCATGCTTCCTGTCAATGTAAAGACATTAATCTTTTAGTGAAGGAAGATGTCAGGGACTAAATGTGTTGTGGTTGTGAAAGGAGCAGGTTGCAGACAAGGTGAAAATTAATTCACCTTAAGATATTTCAAATGTAAGATTAATTTGTAAAGCCTTAAGATAAATAATAGGAAGGGTTAAAAACTGGTGGATTAAAAGTTCTCCTTGACCTTCATATTGGAATCTAATCTATAGAAGAAAACAACATCCAAAATGAAATGTTTAATTACAAAATAATTATATTTATCGCCTTTGTTCATAAAACACTCATATAAATTTAACTTGGATAAACATGGATTTCTCATAGATTTTTCAAAACTAAAGAGTACTTTTAAAAAAGAATACACAATTTTAGTCAAATTATGTTTATTTCAAATTAACATTGTGTATCTTTAAGACGTCAATAATTATATTTGCATCTAAAAATCTGACGTATATGAAGTTGTATTATTCAGTTAGGATGAAACTGTAGATTCAAATAAATAAAGATGCCAGACTTTTGTAACTAATAGAAGTTATTTTACATAGTCTTCTTCAATTAGCTCTACACCTTCCTGTCAGTTCATAAAACATGTTCTTGATGATGGAAAAGCCGAGTTCACCAGGAAAACCAATTCATGCACATGGACAACATGCAAACTTTACTAAGAAAAAACAGCAGGGATTCTTCTGGACCACAATCCCCTTCCTCTAATTGGATTCTAGTCTGATATAAATCATGCGATTTCATGTTCGTAAAGTCTGTCCCGGGGAGTATTTTCTTCTTCCCTACATCTCATGCTGACGTTAGATATGGCGCAGATCTTGGCTGCAATAATGAGAAGATAAGTACCTCAGGATGAGCGATGGCGATGCACTGAGCAGCTAATAAATCATAAAAGTGATTAGATTTGTTTAAAAATTAAGCTCGTGATTGGTTGGTTAGGTAGCATGGACGTATGCATTAGGTTGGCGTCAGTGCAGCAGCCACATCAAAGAAATCTTTATGTGAAATAAGCAAAACAATATATATATAAATAGAATGTGTCACAAGAAAAAAAGGCAACTCAGGAAATGTGTTGCTAATATATGTTGATTATAAAAACAGAGGAAACATTCATTTATTTATTTAAAAAAAGATTGTTTTTTCTATAATACATTTGGGAGCCAGCAGAGCTCTGAGGCATGCAGTATTGATTGAGGAAACCTTGCTTGCAGGATGATTAACATCTGCCAACGTGTGTTGTCTAAATCATTCGCCCTTCCTGCTACAGTATATTTTGTTAATTGCCTCACAAATCAGGATGCAACAAGCGTGGGCTGGGTGTGTTTGTCAAGCATGTTTCTTTAAAAAGCACATGGGTAGAAAGCAAGGCTTTGTTAATGTACTAAATATTTATCAAAGCTAAGACAATGAAGGATTTTTAAAATTATTATTACTATCTAACCATTTTTTGTGATAGTAGAGGTAAGTGAAATCACACAAAATCATGCTTACATATTTTGAAAAATAAATGTAATTATCTAAATGAAGTAGGTTTTGTGCAGAGGCCCAGTGGCCTAATGGACAAGGCATCAGCCTCCGGAGCTGGGGATTGTGGGTTCAAGTCCCACCTGGGTCGCATCCTTGAAAATATCATCTTTGCATTAAAACGCGTAAATTATGAAGCAGAACAAACTGTTGCTATCTGATAATACAACCTTAGGGAAATTATTAAATCACCATGCATACAACATGTGTTCACTTATGTATTAATCATACAATCTTGAATGCACATTTTACCACTGGACAAGTAGGAAGTTGCTTGTTAGTCTTTTGCTTATGTTTCCAAGCACATATTCACCACCTACATTTATATGAGGCTTGGAGCGAAATGTCAAAGTGGTGCCTCAGGCTTTTTCTTTCATGGCTCTATCCAAAAGGGCTCAGTGGCCCTGTGAGTATCCACCCTGAAACTGGAAGGTTGTGAGATCAAGTCCTACCAAAGACACAAAAAATGCCACCCAATGCCTCCCTGACTAACATTCAGCATTAAAGAGATGGATTGTGAGTTTGGACCACCAAATGGTTCTTGAATACAGCTGTGTCTACAGCTCACTGCTCCCCCAGGGGATGGGTCAAATGCAGAGAACAACCTTAACCTAGACTTATGACAACTAACGGGACTTTAACTCTAAACAGGAATTATTAATGTATCCTCTTTTATCAATTTTCAATCAGTTGGTCAAATTTAAACCTGGTTTAACTTTTAACACACGTTCAGTAGCCGTGCATTTTGAACGCCCCAAAACTGTCCTAAAAATGTACGTAGCTTTGAGCACGGTAGCTCAGAATCCACAGTTCACGAGCATTTACATAGGCAGTGTCCGAATTCCCACCCTAATCCCTAACTGCTAAAAAACCAAATAGTTCAGTACTATCTAGTATCCTGGATTTTAAAAGCAATTCTGACACCATGCTTGCTATTTTTTTTAACAGCAATTATGACACAAAGTGAAAATCTAATCAGCTTTTTACCACTTCACTGTGTTCTGATGATGAAAATGTGGATGGTTTGTTAAAAAATTAAATTTAAATACATTTATTTCCAAAACTTGTTCAAAGCAATGCATTGTGGTGTGTATTCACCAATGTAATGAGCATCAATGCACACTGTTTTTTTGCAAAGACTTCTAGTAAATTTCTAGGGCACTCTGTTTTGAAATTGCTGATTCGGGCAGCACTACAAAATGGTGAATGCACAATGTAGTGAGTAGTAAAGAAATTTGGACATAGCTCTAGACTTGTCCTTGGAAGTGGCGGTGTGATTGTAGCATCAAAACAAGAAGTTAGAGTACCTCCTATTTGCAATTGACACCTCATTAGGGTATATTACATGTTTTTGAAAGAAGATGCGATGAAGACTGATTTCTTTATGGATCCAGAAACCTGAACTATATTACATTTACCTTTAAAAAAGAAAAAAGTAAAAATTAGCCTTCATAGCTGTTCTTGCTTTGTTGAACCCCCCTCCAAAAAAACAGACTAAATTGAATGTGTGCAATCATTTTAGATTCATAGAGTTCAGTCCACTTTTGATTTTCCACATCAAAATAATATAAACAGAACGTTATTAGATAATTATACCACACTATATAGTCACATGTCTTAGCAAAATTCAAAATGTTTCCACACCTCAGACAGTAATAATGACTTAATCCAACCAGGCCTCAGTCGTTATGGTGCTTTCAATATCAATTCTACTATAGATTTATCCCATTTTGAAACAACATTTTTAAATGGTATTGGTTGATTTGATTCCGCCTCAGACAGATCGATCTGATTAGATTGTAGGAATAGAAATCGATTAATCATAACACGTTTAAAGTAACTAAAGAATTTTGCTCAAAACATATTTTGTATTTTGTATTGTATTGTATTTGTATTGTACAATTATCCACCTATCAAATCAAACATCTGAGCACTATTTAAGCACTTTTAAAATATATATAATATCATATTAATACATTTATCAGCAGTAAGGGCATGGCTTATGAAAAAGATCAACTGTGCTCTGTTGCCACCATGTGGCCAAAAGTCAAACTCACCCCAGCACATTTTTATTTATAAAAAAAATGTTTTAAGTTTAATTTGTTAGTCTTAAATCAAATACTAGTATCCAAGATAGCTTAAATTAAAATAATAATAATAAAAGAAAACGTTTGTGGAAAACAAAGTGTTCAATAACTTCCTACCACGTGACGTCATTTAAAGGAGCCGCATTGGTAAATATTACAGGTCCTTACGGCGCATGTGCAAAAGGAAGTGAAATCAAACGCAACAACAAATTCAGCCGTAGTATCGAACTACCAACCTAACATTCGTGTTGGGGTCACGAGAGAGACGAGGAAACACGAAGACGACAGCTGAAACCGAGTTTTAGAAAGCCAGCACCGGGGCTAAAGTGAAATATTTACTTTTCTGAAGTGGATCAACACACACAGTTGTGGCGCGGCGCACTTCTTCCTGTTGTCAAAGCTGACGCCGAGATAAGAAACAATGGAGGGAATGTGACGGGAGCGTAACATGGGAGCCTAACTGAAGGTAAACAAGCAGCCGAGGCGGGTTGGTGTTCTACATGAGTCTGTCGGCAGGATGTCGTTGAGTTCCGGAGGCTGGGTTCGCGTCCTCGATCACGCGCCGGACCAGTTCGCCGATCCCCCCGGCCACCATGAGGCCTCGCAGTCTCAACTCGGCTGCCAAACCGTCCTCATGTCGGTTCGGGTGTCGGTGTGCCATTCTGGTATTCGGCCGCTGTGTCTTCCGGGAGCGGGCGATGAGTCACTCCGCCTGCAGCTCGGCATGGACCCGGGGAAATCCGGGGAATTCCGACTGTCGCTCCAGAGCAGCAGCGGGACTGGCCGGAGTGTGGTGAGTCCACTGAGTGAGGGCTCGGGCGACCTTTGAGTATTAAAAAGTTGTTAACTCAACAGCTGATGGAAAAACATCTCCTAGATCTAAATAAAGAAGTCCCCCCTTTCTGTTGACTTTACCTGGATCAGGTGTGTCACACCAATCAGACTCTCCCAGTTCAATCTAGATTATAACAAACAGCGCTAGGATTGGACCTACAAACACCCTTTTTTAACAGAATAGTCCTAAATATTAACTTTAAAAATGTTTTAACGAATCAAAAGTGTGTTGTTCCACCAGCAAAAGCAACCATAATACAACAAAACACACCATGATACTTCCACCTCCATGTTTCACAGTGGGATTTTTTTTAAATTAGAGTGTAGTCCTTTTTAATTATTATTAATTAAAGCTAAAATCTTCTAATTGAATTAAACAATACATCTAAATTTTTATCTTTCATCTCAAAATTGTTATTTTCACCACTTTTTTTTAATCAAAAATGTATTTTTTTTTCTCATTTGCTATGTGATTATGTAGAGATAATAATTGGTTCTGGGATCCTTCAAGGTTCTAATCTCCAATTTAAGAAGGGAGAACTGAAAATCTCACGTATTTTTGCAGCCCAGCATACGTCAACAACACTTATGTCATGTGAGAATACCTAATCTGATACCATTTTTATATGCTTGAATGGTTTCAGTTTAAGTGTATTTCTTTTTGTCAAATTTGTATAAAACTTAAAAAAAAAAAGTTGCAAAAGTTTAAACGTAATTTATTTTTTTTAAGTAAAAATGTGTCAAAACAGGTCCGGTGTATCACTAAAATAACTCTTCCGTCAAACTTGTCGCACCAGTTTTTGTGCTTCTGTTGGCGCGATGATCTCTTATTGTAACTAGAAATTTGCACAGAATTTCTTGGAGGAGCCATAAAACATGATTTGATGTGAGCAAAAGTGACCAGAGCACATAAATGAATGCATGGGCCTTTAATTATTCAACATGCTTCAGTCAGTTTCCGCACTAGGCGTGCTCGCCGTCCTCAGCATGCAGTATTTATGTACAAATTTAAAAATAAATCTATTTAAGTGTGTAAATTACTTAAAGACATTGGTTCACATGTGACTCATTTTTCTCTCTTTTGCTTCTCCCTCATCTTCCAGACCATCGCTGAGTTTGATTTAAAGACTGTAAACTATGAAGTGAAGTCACCAAAGTGCCACGAGCTCATTCTTGCGGCTCCCCCGCATGACCGCATCAGCTTTAACTTTCGCTGTGAGCAGGAAGCTCAGGAGTGGGCTACTGTCGTGATGTCTTCGCTTAAAGAAGCGCACAGAGGTCAGCAACTGGTTTATGGGGTCATCACATTACTGCAGGATTCTGATTATTTGAGCATCTAAAACAGGTTTTTATGAATTGATTTTAAATCTAAAACCATAGATTTCTGATCTAATGCTCTTTTAATAGCTATGGGATTTAGACAGATATTCCCCAGTTATTCCATTCTTTTTTTTAGAGTGTGTCTTTATTTCTTTTCATGATTTTTATTATTTTATGGCCTTTTATATTTTTTATTATATGGCTCTGTGCAGCCATTTGATGTCTCACTTCTTTGATCCACTCAGCTGCACCTCAGGAAAATGGATCACATCACCTTTCAGATGCCCTTCATGCACACAACACTCTGGCTTTACAACAAACCGGTATGCCAAAAAAAAAAAGAAAAAGTTTGCTATTTTATTTTCCTGTTTGACCATCTCTTTTTACGTTTTACATCTGATTATCAGAGGAGGCTTGTATAGAGCTGACCAGAGCCATAGAGGCCGGTGACATCAAGTCTGCTTCGGTTTTCGCCTCCAGACTTGCCGGCCAGCACGTCTCACTGAAGATCCTGCCCACTGCCGACAAATATGAAGATGCTGAAATCAGGTTGGAATGTGTTTTGTCATTTTATGCATTTTTTTGACATTGTGTTCTGCTGTGTTTTGATGGTCTTCTCATTGTAAATAGTCTGGTTGTTGTGGTGGAGGATTCATCGTCTTCCTGCTGCATCACCGTGAAAGTCTTCCCTCACATGACTACTGAATCGTTAAAACAGCAGGTACATTTCAGACATCTTTGTCCCTGTCTGATCATTTTTCTTTATTCTAAATGTTGATGTGTTTTCCATCTTTTCCAGATGTTTCTGGAGTACGGCTTTCACCCTCGGGTTCAACGCTGGGTCATCGGCCAGTGCTTGTGCACCGACAAGCGGTCTTTGGCTTCTTATGGGATCCGTCAGGACGGAGACACGGCCTTCTTGTACCTCTTATCAGCTCGTCACGCTCGCCTGACCCTTCAAGCGCTGCAGCAGGACCAGGAGAGCGCCCTGCTCCGCAGCCCTCCCCTGTCGTTTCAAAACCCTCAGCTCCCTGTAGCCTCCACAAACGGCCTCTCATCTCGGGACAGGGCTTCGTTCTCCACGCTTCCTTCCAGACTCCGCAGCAGCAGCAAGACCGGTAAGAGTGACATCGGCAAAGCTTCACTTTCATTCACTAAAAAATTGCAATTACTGGACTGATAGTTTCATAAATTAAGAATATTTCACTGCTTTTCAATTTTCTTGTTGCAAAATACATCAGTTTGACGGTGTGGCAAACATAGCTCACATTATTTTAAAAACGGAGATTTTACATTTTCTCATGTCTCAGAATCTTGTCCATTTGCTACATTTGCATAAATCTGGGATCAGGATCAGATATTTACTTTCATTATATAATACTGGACTTCTTTTCCTTTGAATGTTTGATCTTTGAGAGTTTGAATAAAAGAGAAAAGTGAAAAAATGTTCATGTCTGTCTCAGGACAAGTATATGGAGTAAGGGGTTTTACAGCCTTGAAACGTCTGTAATCCTACTTTGCAGGATTCACCTATCATATGTTGTTTTTTTTTTCTAGAACAAAACGTCCATGATAAATGGGGGAACGCTGTATTAAAGCAAACTCTGGTTCAAACCGAGCAGCTCTGGTTTAAAAGCATCCTTAGGCTAAATAAATGAAGCGCTTACAGTTAGCTGGAATTTAGGTCAAGCAGCAGGACAGTGACTGCAGCTGACAGGCCGTTTCAGCATCTGATGTTAAAATTTTGTCATATTTGTTACTTAAAGCATGCTCAACAAATAAATGGACCACAGAGTGTTATTTATTTTGACATTTATTGCATCCCTGCTGTTTCTGTTAAATAATGACACCATTTCAGAGATTGCATGCTAACCATGTAAGGTCAAATCTTAAAGTCCATCATCTTTTGATCTATTGTGAGAACAGTGGTCTTTTAATTATGTTTATGCCGTTTTTAGGCAACATCAAAAACTTGTTTTCTGACATAATTTCTGCAGAGCAGCAATGGCTCTTTAGAAATTCGCCTCCGAGTTGTGGGCGGGACTTTTAGCGTGGAAGTTAGCCTCCACCGAAATCCCATCATTTCTTTGTTTACACTCTCTCCTGCTGGTTTACAGCCCCTCACAACCCCTAGCTAACATTAGCAGTACAGCAAAAATGGCGAGCAACATCGGAGCTATCCAGCTGGACAGTTTTGAGCCAGACGGCAGCTCAGATAAGGAAAATTAAGGCGTATCTATTTGTCTGTAAGTGGATGCATCATAATGCGTATTTCAACTTCTATGTTGCAACTGAGAGCTTTTTTAAAGGGCATTTTTTAATATATGTTCTCCAGAGAAAAATACTATAAGAATAAAATAAAAACACCAAAATCATAATTTCCATTGGAGTGTCTGTAACATAAACACTTTTGAAGTTCAATTATTCTTCATCTTGTAAACATTCCCTATCAAATCAGACATGAGGTCATACAGAATTGTTGTGTCTCATCTTCTTCAGGAGAGCCAGAACGACTAAAGGTCAGCGAGATTAGGGACTTCATCAACCTGGAAATTCCTCCACTCAAGGATGAGTCAAACCCCAGCACATCTTCCACTCAGGTAACCCAAAGTTTCAGCCTAATTAAAGACTAAGAACTTAAAATTTTCTCTGAGACGTTTAACTGGTTGAATCATCATTAAACCCTTAAGATTAACAGTAGTCTGTATTTCAGGGTTGGTCATGTCCCTCTTGCACTTACATTAATAAGCCAACGCGTCCAGGCTGTGAGATCTGCAGCACAAACCGTCCTGAGAGCTACATCGTTCCCGGAGGGTACCAGCCCGACGCTCTGGAGCTCAGACGGATTCAGCAGGAAAAGGAGTCCATCAGGCAGTACCAGCAGGTAGAAACCTCCACTCACACCCAAACACCACCCAGCTGCACATCATCCCACATGCTATTCGACACTCGGAAAGCTTTTTATTTAGTCGGGAGATGACATGGCTGGTTCAGGCTAGGAGGTGACAGACTCTCCGGTTGACTCTCTTCTCTTCTGTCTCTGTTTTTGTTGAAGGAGAAAGGGAGAAGAGAGAGGCTGAGGAGTGCTGGATCTCAAAACAACTCACTGCTGTTTAACCTGGACCAGAACTACTGAACTCACACACAGTCGACACCAGACAATCCGCTTCACAAACCGCCGTGCCAGTCCACATGTTTGAGATCCAGACATACTTTTCTGTCACAGCAGTGCTGAAGTTGAATGTATTTAAAGAGCTTGTCTGTCCATAATCTAGCATTGCTATCTAAGGGAAGTGAAGCTGCACTGTATCAGCTGACATTATCAGACGAGATGAAAGTGGTCAGATTGAAGACTGTTTGTTTGGCCAGGGTTTATATTTTTGATCATAGAGATTATGATCATCATGATAGATATTAAACACTGTGGATTTCTTACATCAACTGTTTTTTTTTTTTCTTTTATGAATTTGCGAGCAACTAAAGTTGCCCCAAAATTGAATGTAACGGCTCTGTTTGCACAGCAACTGTATAAACTCAGTGAAACAGATAAAAATAAACTTTTTTCCTCTCAATTAAAACCGTGTCAGTGTGTCATAGAATTATTTTTTGATGGATTTTTAATCCCATTCCTACTCCAAAAAAAACACTACTTTAGGCAAGAGAGAAGGAGCGAAGGGAAAACTTTGCTCGCCTGGTGATGATGGACGGTCAGGATTTGGTCCCCAACCCGGACCCGGTGGATTGTAGGATTTGCTACATGGATTTACCGTCGGGGCAGGGTGTCCTGCTGCGGGAGTGTCTCCATTGTTTCTGCAGGTGTGTTCGGACAGGATTTAACATTTTTGCTGGTCTGCTTTAAAGCAAAAATCTTGACTTTTTTTTTTTTTTATTTAAAATATGCTCAGAGAGTGTCTACGCTCTGTCATCATGCTGAGCGAGGAGCCCGAGGTGTCGTGTCCGTACAGAGACGATGCATACTCCTGCGACGGCGTTCTGCAGGAGAGGGAGATCAAAGCGGTGAGTGGTTATAGAAACCAGCTTGATGTGTCGCCCTCTCCGTCCTCATCCTCCTCTTTCTCTTCACAGCTGGTGTCGGCAGAGGAGTATGAACGCTGGCTGCAGAGAGGGCTTTCCGTGGCAGAGTCCCGCTGCGAGGGCAGCTATCACTGTGCCACGCCAGACTGTCTGGGGTGGTGCGTGTACGAAGACACTGTCAATGTCTTCCACTGCCCAGTCTGCAAGAAACACAACTGCCTCATTTGCAAGGTCTGTATTTTTATTGGCTGAATTGTCTTTTAAATTCCCCTTCCGATGAAAATCATGTTTTTTTAGTTTTTAACATGTATGTGTGGCATTTTCAGTCATTTCATTTTAGCATTTTGAGTATTTCTCCTTTTAAATTGCTGTCAATCAAACCGGGACGGAGCTGCTCCATTATGCACCAAAAGCCACGCCCCCTCAGAGGATATTTTTGAAACAGAGACTTCAGACCAACATGAAAAATGGCTTTTTAAGACATTTAGTTTGTGGGATTTTGGTTAAAAACTTCATAATAATAAAAACACTACTGGGAATGTTTTTTTTTTCTTTTTAAATTGTCATACGGGAACTTTAAATCATAAATTTTTTTTCTGACAGGCTATCCATGAAGGAATGAACTGTAAACAATACCAGGATGACCTTGCAGTTCGGGCTATAAATGACTCTGCTGCTAGGAGAACAACACATCTGCTGAAGGTGAGCTATGAGGAAGCTGAACAGTTTAAGAAAATTGTGTTTTTTTTTACATGATCTTGTGGCATTTTTCTAATGATGGATGACATAAATAAAAAAATATGATTAAAAGTGCATTTCTGAGTATTTCTTTATTCTTTATGACATATAGCTCAAAATGAATAGCTCCAAAATTGGTCGCCATTTTTGTTGCGCTGGTAATGTAAGGTTGCCTATAAGCTAGTGAGAGAAACAGATGGATGATGGGAAGTAGGAGCGGGCTTACTTTGAGGCGAAATTCTAAATAACTATTGTTGCTCTGCAGAAACTATGTCCTAGAAAACTACATTTTTTTTATTTGAGCTAAAAATTGTATCACAATGAGTTCTCAGCTTCTGTTCTCTCTGTTCTTCCAAACAGACCCTTGTGCAGTCAGGCGAGGCCATGTACTGTCCTCAGTGCGGCATCATCGTGCAGAAGAGGGACGGATGCGACTGGCTGCGCTGCACTGTCTGCCACATTGAGATCTGCTGGGTAACCAGGGGGCCTCGGTGGGGGCCGAAGGTAAAACGTCTTTACCACCTACCTCCAGTCTTAAGCTATTGCCCTGAAACTCACGTTTAGTTTTTGCCTAAAGGGCCCCGGAGACACAAGCGGAGGATGCCGGTGCAACGTCAACAATCAGAAGTGTCATCCCAAATGCCAGAACTGCCACTGAGCGTGTGAACAAACCAAAATATCAGAGGAACTCGAAGACTGAACTTGAATTTGCTCAAAGTCGATGTGAAACAGTGAAAGAACTATTCACTTTTACCTGATGTGTTTGTAATCTAATATGTCCCGTTTAATGAAGACATTTCTACCTGCCTGTTATATTTCAATAACCATCACTTGTTTCTTTGAGCAGGAATAGTTTTCTGTGTACAACGTGCAGTCTATATTGACCTAACTGACCGTAATCATGAACAGTATTTACAGAGGATAATTACCTTTGAATGGTGCCTTTTTTTTCTTCACGTTTGCACTGCAGATGTAGCTACACAGATTACAGTGTTCCTGTTTTAATAGTTTCCTACGCAGACTGGACACATCGTGTGACGCTGAAGTGACCTTACATTTGCACACAGAAGCTCTAGCACTGTTACAAAAGTTTCTACAAAATGTGACAAAAGTTTAGGTTGTGTGAGTGCTTTGATTTGTGTGTGTGTGTTTGTGTTGTTTTCTAACGGCAGGTGTGTTCTGTTACCAAAAAGGGGTTTCTCGGAAATACTCAAGAAAAAAAGCAGTTTGAATCTACCACATGCCTCTGTCTTTTACAAAGTGTCACTATTTATTTTTTGCTTTGCTGTCCAGAAATTTTCAAATATATCAAATAATTTTTCTAGAAGTTCATGTTTTCACTCAAAGGTGATGACCACTTTTTGTCAATAAGCTTTTAATCCTTGATGAAGTTAGATACAGACAGACAAACCACATTAATTCACATGCAGCTTTTTCAAAGAATCCTCTTACAGCTTTCTATGCATTAAATATTTTCTTATTGGCATGCAGTGATGCACTGTTTCTTCTCCCTAAAGGAAATGGAAGTCTGATTTCTCAACAACACTACTGCCTGGAACTGACAAACCACTGGTACTTGTGTTTCACTGTCAGCACTCTGATGCAGATGTATTTGTGTGCCTTAATAATGAATAAATACTCTTCAAAATATGGATTTTGTTTTGTTAATTTTCAAATGACGGACCCCTTGTAAGACAAATAGTCAAAAATACATGAACAAGGCAGCTTAATGTATTTAGCACATTTTACAAAGGGATTTTATTTACCGGTATTTATTTTTAAGGGATTGTTAGCATGAAAATAAATGATCTGAAACAAAAAATAATGGTGCAGGACATTTCTATTAATAAGAAATTCACCTACTGTCATACCTGCTGTGTATAACTTCTTTAAAAAAAATAAAATATTTGAACTATTCCAACCAGTCTATGGGTGCTGTTCATTATATATTGAAACAATTTAAATAATGTTCTCAGGTTTTAGCATTTAAATTAACCAAGTAAAAAGTGATGTATGAACTGATTTTTGGGGGGGAAACTGGTTTTAATTGCATTTTATATCATTTTTGCATCTATTTGTTTTTACTTGTATTACTTTTTAGGGCACATTAGATCTTTCAAAATGCCTTTCAGTGCAGTCTAAAAGGCAGATGAGTTCATGCAGAAACAGAACTGATTTTGTTTTAAGGTTTTAACCCCGTGACCTCTACTAAGAGATTGCACACAACTTGTAAATACACACATATGGCATAGTATTCTAAATGTATTTTTCCATTCAGCTTCTAAAACTGTGTAGCTCAATTGTTGTGGTTTTTGAGTTGTATCTTCATTTTAAGGTGTCTCAGTAACATTTGTACAGTAGACTATAAAATAAAAATTAAACTCAATTGTTCCTATATAAAAAAATCAATCACACAGCAAAAATAAGCATAAATTCAGCTTTTAAATCAGAATCTTGATAGTCCTCATCAAACTTCCCAGCAGAATGAAAACAGATTGGAATGTACCACATTGAGAGAAAAAGAGGGGTTAGTAAAATTGAAAGATAAGAATTTATTTATTCATTTATGGTGCTTGTGTGTGTTTGAATTATTTTCATTATTTTTAGTACTTTATAAATCTGTAAAAATCGACAAATTGTTGGTGTCTGACAGACAAAAACAACTTTCTTTTTTAGCTTTGTTTTTGTTTTCATTTTAGTTTAGGGCTTAAGATGTACTAGTTTATCTTTTTTTTCTTTTTAACAGACTGCTTATCTATAGATTATGTGTAAATTAGTAGCAGAAAATCTAAAGCATTTGTGCTTTCCAGGAAAATGATAGCATATCTACACAGAGCGTCTGTGTTTGTGTTAGCAAAGATCTACGGGTGCCCGAAAGGGGCGGAGCTCAAACCTGCGTACAGAACAGAAACAACAATCCAACCGTGTTTTGTCGGTTTGTCTTTCAAAAAGAGGACCAGACTGCTCAGCAAACGGAACCAGCAACAAGGTAAGAATCAAACTCGTGTCTCGGTGTCGATGTTTTGATGCTTCACAATCTGCAGCTGCCGCTTTGAAGCCTCCGGGTTTTCAGAGTAAAGGTCACGTCTGCTGAACGAAGCTGTCAGTCAACTCCCCCTGCACTTTTCCACGCTTTCTGGGGTGTATGAGTGTGTTTAGAGGGTTCTCTGACATGTGTTTTTGAAGCTGCATGTAATCTGCTGCAAGATCCATCTGTGTGCATATTTTCATGAGCCCTAAAAGTCTGTTTTTGAGTTGAGTTTAAGAATGCAAATTTATGTTCAATCAGATGAATCTGATCCACAGATTATATTTTCATGTTTGTTTGTGGGAAAACATATTTTTTAAATTCCCTTTTGCACACTTTTAACCTCAAAGTTTTTAAGTAACAAATATATTTTAAAAAACTCTACTTATGTCCTCTGTCTCTCAGTTTTTCTGACCAATCATTGACGAAGGAGCTGGGCTTTTCTCCATCCTCATCATGGCTGAGACTACAGGGAAGTTTGACTTCGCCATCGACCGCGGTGGCACCTTCACGGACGTGTTTGCTCGGCTGCCTGACGGCCGCGAGAGGGTCCTGAAGCTGCTGTCCAGGGACCCCCAGAACTACAAAGATGCCCCCACCGAGGGCATCCGCAGAGTTTTGGAGGAGGTAACATGAGTGTGTCTTTGTTAACTCAAGGTAATGCATCTATATAACTATGAAATAATGAGATGCAGCTACCACAATTCCTTTTAGGTTTGCATCCATCCCCATTTTTTCACATATTTGTGTGCATTCCTCTTCAGGAGACGGGGCAGACTTTCCCTCGTAGTCAACCTGTGGACACTTCTCTGATTGGCTGGATCAGAATGGGCACTACAGTGGCAACCAATGCGCTTCTGGAGAGAGAAGGGGAGAGGACAGCACTTCTGGTCACAAAGGGCTTCAAGGACCTGCTGCACATCGGCACCCAGGCCAGACCAAAGCTGTTTGATTTGGTCTGTAGCTGTTGTTCTTTGCCGGCTGTGGTTGTGATTCCTGCTTAACCGCCCCCCTGCTTACATCCCACAAGTGTCTCTTCAGGTTTAGTTATTAGCTCACAGTGCAAAGTGTGATACAGGGACCTGGAGCTTGCCCTCAAACTGGTTATATCATTAACAAATTAGGTTTGAACTCACTTTTTGAAATGTTGCTACGTGTGATGTGAAGCAGTCACAAAAAACAATAACTATTCTTGATTTATGAGCCATAAAACAACATTTTATGAATATTTGTCTCTGTGCGGGTTTTTCTGTGGAACAGGAAGTTGCGATGCCGGATGTGTTGTATGAGGAGGTCATCGAGGTGGATGAACGAGTCGTACTCGGGCAAGATGACTGTCAGCTGCCAAGGAGAGAGACTAGACGCGTCGTAAAAGGTGTGAGAAAACTTTCTTCCCAGTTAATGGAAGCATCTGATTGGTCAGTTTATAACTCAAATAACTTGCAATAAAGGAACTATATCATAAAAAAAGAAACTTAGGATTAGCAAGAACATGTTAGAAACAGGTAGTAGAGGAAGAGTTACTTATTTTTGTACAAAATAATACTAATAAATAATAAAAGTGTATTCTAAGCATCATTTTTTTCTGGGCTTTTCTTAATGGAATCACTACTAAAACATATTTACCCAAGGCCTTCCTTGAATTATGAGTGTTCTGTTTTACAAGTCGTTTAGTAGAAATCAAGCTTTTTTTAAACTAGGGAGTAAAAATGAAAGCAAAGGATAACCAACTGGCAAGAGAAGCTAAAGCAATGAATCTTTTTCCCCCAAAAAATTTCTAAGGATGATTATGATTGTACCATTTTACGAATAATTTATTATCTGCCTAAATTAAGAGGTTTTTAAGAAAAAAAATGCTTTGAAATCTCTCAAAAGTGACAGAAAATTTGTATTTTTGTTTTGAGTTTGAGTGTTTTTTAATCTTCATTAAAATTATGTTTCTCAGGCAGCACAGGCGACTCTCTAGAGGTGTGGAGGGAGCTGGATTTGGAGCAAGTGGAAAAAGACCTGAGAGGAGTTTTTTCGCGTGGCATCAGCAGTCTGGCTGTTCTTCTGTTGCATTCCTACACGTCAGCGCACCAAGAATTCCTCATTTTGATAAAATCCCAGTTTCAGCTTTTGATATCAGTCGAAAACCTCACATATCTGCACTCTAGTAACAATATATTGTTTTATTTTTACTTAAAATCCTTGAAAGAGTGTCTGTTATCCTTTTAGACAGATAACACTGTCCAGGAGTTGTCACGCTCTCCTTTCTGTGTTTCAGCTGGTCTGATCATGAGAAAGCAGTGGGCTCTCTGGCTCGCCGGCTGGGCTTCACGCAGGTGTCCCTGTCCAGTGAGATCATGCCGATGGTGCGGGCAGTCCCTCGTGGCTACACGGTGTGTGCAGATGCTTACCTCACCCCCAAAATCCACCAGTACTTAAAAGGCTTCACTGCAGGCTTCAAGGGTGCCCTTAAGGTGGGTCCAAACGTTGACTTCCTCGATTGGAACCCGAAGACTTACATCTGTCCCTTTGTGTTGTCAGGATGTGGACGTCTTGTTCATGCAGTCTGATGGAGGTCTGACTCCCATGGAGCAGTTCTGTGGTTCCAGAGCCGTTCTGTCCGGGCCAGCAGGAGGGGTTGTGGGTTACGCCATCACATCGTACAACCAAATGGAGAAAAAGCCTGTGATTGGCTTTGACATGGGTGGTAAGCCTCATATTCATAATGCTGAGCATGAAACTGTGGAGACGAGCGACTCTCTGTGAGCAGAAAGAATGTTCCAGCAGGAGCAGGTTCAGGAATCTGACCTGACCTGCTGTTGATAAACCCTGAAACATCTGCGGAAACATGTCTCTTCCACCTCCCTCTGTCTCCTGCAGGAACATCCACTGATGTGAGTCGCTATGCAGGCCAGTATGAACACGTGTTTGAGGCCACCACAGCCGGGGTCACCCTGCAAGCCCCGCAGCTCGACATCAACACTGTGGCTGCAGGAGGAGGCTCCAGACTATTTTTTAGGTACAAATATATATATTTTCCACATCAAGATGAGTTTAGTTTTTTTTTCTTAGAAAACTGGCAAATAAAGTTGCAATTTACTTTATTAGTTTCTTGTTTTTATTGACCTTTGCCTCTACTGTATAAAAGGCATCACTTGTATCATTTACTATATAAATTTATAACAAAAAAAGAAGGGCAAAGAGGCAGTCATGTGATGTGAGGCTCACAATGCTGTTGCCTCTTACTCCTCGTTATGTCTTTATCTTTTTTGTAATAGATCAGGGATGTTTGTAGTTGGACCAGAGTCTGCAGGAGCACACCCAGGCCCAGCATGCTACAGGAAAGGTGACACTTCTTGTTTTTACATTGACCAATTTTTTTATTTTATTTTATTTTTTTTTTAGAATTTGTTTGACACTGTTTCTATTATTCCTCATTTAAATATGTTGTTTTGCCATCTTTACAACCAGTCATTTAATGTACATAAATGTTAAAATAGTTTCTTTGTTTCTAAATTTTTAACTTGCTTTAACATTTAAAATTGATATATTTTTCCTTTTTTGTCAGTAAAATCTAGTTTTTTTATCTTTTTAAAATTCTGTTTCTGAGAAAATATAAATGCATTACAAAAAATAACAAAAACTAATCTGAATTGAAATGAAAATATTGCATTTTGATTCAGTTTTGGGTTTTTTGAAGGTGGCCCCCTGACTGTGACGGATGCTAACTTAGCTTTGGGTCGCCTCCTTCCTTCATTTTTCCCCAAAATCTTTGGGCCCGGAGAAGACGAGCCTCTGTCCTTGGAGGAGACCATGAAACATTTCCACAACATGACTGAGGAGATTAACGCCTTCCTGGCTTCTAACCAATCACAAGTACCAGCACTTTATTCAGATTCATTCATTGTGATGCTGAAAATCATTTAAGATCTGATTCTTCTGTACATTTTATTTTATTATTTTAAAGCTCTTTTATGCTTTTATCTTTTGTGACTTCTGATATCAAAATGTCTAGATTTGAAGAGACGAGTTTGTGCTTTTTCTCCTATATGGTTTATGAATTTTAAGCTGAATTGAGTGTTGAGAGCTAAGAAAGAACTTCATGCATCTTCATCTAGAATGATTATACAAACTTTAAACAGTTAAAGAACTCTGGGCTATCTTACTCGAACTCAATTTTTCAAGTTCTTGTGGGTTTTTTTTAAATATTTACTTGTTAGGTGAATAATTTAAAATCAGTCATTTACTTTAACGTTAAAAAATACAAGCTTTTGTAAAACATTTTTAGCCATTGTTTATTTTTCTAGTCTTTCTTTTGCAAACTTTACCTAATATTTAATTCTTTTAGACATCATTATTTTCTTTTGCCAATTTTTTTTTCAAGGACCTTTTCATTCTTTTATTTTTTTTTCTTTTGTTTGAGCATGCTTCAACTTTTTAAGCATTTAAGTATTTTTTATTATATTAATACTTCTCATTTTATGTTTAGGTTAATGCGAATGGCGACACAAACTCTCACCACAGTTTGTCAGACAAGAGCCAAACCAAAATGAGCGTGGAGGAAGTTGCTATGGGATTCATTCGTGTTGCTAACGAAGCCATGTGTCGACCCATCAGGGCTCTGACACAGGTACTATATAAATACAATAACGTGTTTCTCCTGTTTCATATTAAATTGTAAATTCAATGAAAGAAATGTCTGTGATTAGGCCAAAGGTCACGACACATCCCAGCACGTGCTGGCCTGTTTTGGTGGAGCTGGCGGTCAACACGCATGTGCGATTGCTAGATCCTTGGGGATGAAGACGGTCTTTATCCACATGTAAGGACATTGAAGTGTGCTCTGGAAAACGTTGCGACTGCACGGTGACTCTCTGTGCGGGTTTCAGGTACAGCGGCGTCCTGTCGGCGTACGGCCTGGCTCTGGCAGATGTTGTAGAGGAGGTGCAGGAGCCGTGCTCGCTGCAGTACACGCAGGAGTCCTTCAGCGAGCTCGACCGGAGGATGGAGCAACTGTCCAAACGCTGTCACGACACACTCTGTGCACGAGGCTTTAAGAGGTCAGTAAAAAAGATGTTGAAAAATCTCGAAGAAATGAACATTACCCTTAGATTAGCAAATATTCTGTTGATAAGCAGCATTTATCATCCACCTCACTTAAGAGGTTCTTTAAAAAACTGTTGTCCAATATTCACCCATCAATAACAGAATAGTGTTGAGATTTTGTGTGTATTTAAAGACAATCAATAACCTAAAACATTCCACCTGCCCCAAAATATATTCAAACTTGCCATTCCTTTGTGTTTTATTAACATCATTCAATTAGAATAACACTTTTTTTCTCAGCAGTATTATAGCAAAGTTTGTTTTATGTTTTTGAGTCTAGATGCTTGATTTTATGTATTTTTTCCTCCTCAGTGATCAGATAACCACAGAAGTTTTCCTCCACCTGCGATACGAAGGCACCGACTGTGCCCTCATGGTTACCGCTGCTGGTTATCCCAGTAACGCCCAGTCTTGTCGATCTGGAGATTTCCGCAGTGCCTTCACCAAGCGGTTAGCATATTGAAAGAGCCAGTTTTTTGTTTGTGTAATTTTTGGTTAACTTTAATGTTAATTTTTTTAGTTATCTCAAAGAATTTGGATTCACCATTCCGGACAGACCCATCATGGTGGATGACATCAGAGTGAGGGGTTGTGGGAAATCTGGAATTAAATCAGTGTACAAACCAAAGATGGGACAGAAACAAGTCAAAGCTGTCGCAGTAAATTATATCACATCCTTTAATTTTTATTTGATTTATTCTTTTATTTTAGTCCAGAACAGAAATTATATTTTTTATGTCCTTATCTTTGTCTGCAGAAGACCAAGTGTTACTTTGAAGGAGGTTACCAGGACACTAGTGTGTATTTGTGGGAGGAGCTTCCATTTGGTCAAAGCATCCAGGGACCCGCCATCATCATTGACAAAAACAGGCAGGTTTAGGTCGCTGCTGCTACCTGATAAATAATTAGCATTTTTGAAAATTTCTTGGAGCTTTTAGACAGATTTTGCTCTGACTTTGATCTGTTAAGGTGGAATTGTGATTATCACCTGTTGCAGCACCATCCTTGTGGAGCCGTGCTGTGAGGCCCATCTGACAGAAGGGGGCGACGTTTGCATGACCGTAGGCTCAGATCCTCACTGCATCCTTGGCACTGAGCTCAACACGGTGCAGCTCTCCATCTTCTCCCACCGCTTCATGAGCATAGCTGGTATGCTGCTTTAGAGTGAAAAAAAAGGATTTAAGGTGGAAGGGAAGAAAAACTTTGGGTGTTCTGTGATAACATTCTGGCATCCATCACAGAGCAGATGGGAAGAGTACTCCAAAGAACTTCCATCTCCACAAACATCAAGGAGCGCCTTGACTTCTCCTGTGCCGTGTTTGGACCGGATGGAGGTCTAGTCTCCAACGCCCCGCACATACCTGTTCACCTGGGGGCCATGCAGGAAACTGTCCAGTACCAGGTGAGGAAGACGTGTTTCCTAATAGTGCTGGTGGAGAAGATGCATTAAAATAGTGTCTGCTCTTTGCAGCTCAGAGCACAGGGGAACAAGCTGAGTGAAGGAGATGTAATCCTGAGTAACCACCCATGTGCTGGTGGCAGCCACCTCCCAGACCTAACTGTCATCACTCCAGTGAGCTATCTTTAACTTTTCAGTTTTTCCTGGACTCTCATCCATTCTTGACTGCCGTCCTGGTTCTTCTCCTCTCAGGTGTTCAGGGCAGGAGTGAGCAGTCCCGTGTTCTTCGTAGCCAGCAGAGGACATCATGCCGATATAGGAGGCATCACTCCAGGATCCATGCCCCCCCACTCCAATTCCCTCCAGCAGGAGGGTGCAGTCTTCATTTCCTTTAAGCTTGTTACAGGAGGGGTTTTTCAGGAAGAAGGTAAACAAAAATGTCTCTAAGAAAAGACTGGTGTTAGCATTTAAATTAAAGTCTCACTTTTATCATCTTTTGATCTGTTTTCAAAGTGGTGTTTTGATTATGATTAGCCAAAATAAAAATGAAGAAAAACTGTCATTTTCTAGATCATAGTTTTGGCACTAGTTGTTCATTATAAATTTGGCTCTGAGTTGTGGGAGGGACCGTTACCTTGGAGCAACCCATCATATGTTCTACGTCACAAATGAGCTCTTTTCTAACTCAATTTTTTCATTTACAAAAAAATTACTAAAAAAATACTCAAAAGTACTATTTCAAGCTTGTTATTCTTAATACATGTCCTCCATCATCAGAAAAAGGCTACAAGAACATGTTAAAAACACATTTTTTATCAAGGTTGGTCTCTAATCTTCATTTTTGAGAGAAACATTTTTCATTTTTAATAGTTTATTCAGAAAGACAACCTTTAGAGAGCTTCCCTTTTTACAACAATTTAAAATGTAGTTCATTTTGTCATCTTATATCATGGGAGTCACCGAGCGAGTGTCTGATATTTGCACTTTTTCCCTTTAAAACAAAAAGAGGAAGAATTGGGCAACCATAGACCACTGAACATCAAATTAGAGTTATTGTTTGTGCTGTAAAACATATTTTGTGGATATTTTGTTTTAGTCATTTCATGGAAAAGGGCATTCCAACAGTGAAAGCTATAAAAATAAAAGCTATACATCAAACAACAGATTTTTTTTACTTTAAAAAATCATCAAACTTCCAAAAAAGTTCAGGAAAAATCTTTTATGCGATAAAATTCTTTTACAGTTTGAAGGTTTGAATTTTAACTTTTTAAACCTATTTTGATTTCCCTTTTTCAAATTTCCAAAATAAAGAAAACTGTCTTTTCTAACATTTGTGCCCTCTAATGTCTTATCTGCTCCTGTTTTCCTGTTTTCCTCTGTCCTCTTCCCCTTTCTCCCTATATCAGCTGTGACTGAAGCTCTCATGGCTCCGGCTCAGTACCCAGGCTGCTCTGGGACTCGTAATCTCCATGACAACCTATCAGACCTCCGGGCTCAGGTGGCGGCCAATCAGAGGGGCAGCCAGCTGGTGGGGGAGTTGATTGACACATATGGGCTTGCTGTGGTTCAGGCTTACATGGGCTATATCCAGGTAAGTTTTAAATTGTTTTTTTGTTGTTTTTTTAATTGGTTTTGTATTGGAGCTACACATTTGTGTTTTAGAGTAACGCTGAGTTGGCAGTGAGGGACATGCTGAGAGATTTCGCCCGCCACTGGAAGCAGCAGACCGGCGGTTTGGAGGTGGAAGCCGAAGATTTTATGGATGATGGAACAGCCATCAGGCTGCGGGTCCAAATAAATGAAGAGGAGGTGGGAAAACTGATGCCAGATTGCTGTAATTTGGATCATTTGGGATTAAACTGAACTACAAAATCTCCTAATCTGGAAACTTCTACATGACCTTCATTTCAGGGCAGTGCAGTGTTTGACTTTACAGGGACGGGGACGGAAGTGTGGGGGAACTGCAACGCCCCAAGAGCCATCACCCTGTCCGCTCTCATCTACTGTCTGCGCTGCATGGTCGGCCAGGACATTCCCCTCAATCAGGTGATGGTCGTACGGGATTTATTTGCTTTCTTCATCGTCATTTTTGAGAAAGTTTGGAGAACCAAGAACACACACAAAAAAAGGTCTGTGCCATTTTTAAAATCCTTTTTTCTGCAGGGTTGCCTTGCCCCAATCAGTGTTGTCATCCCCTCTGGCTCCATCCTCCAGCCATCCCAGAATGCAGCTGTGGTTGGCGGAAACGTCCTCACATCTCAGAGAGTGGTTGATGTCATCTTTAAGGCATTTGAGGTGTGCTCGGCCTCACAGGTAAGAAGTCACTTCCTGGTGTACGTGCTAAAACTTTGCATAAATGAAGTGTGCTGACTGCAGATGTGTGTTGATCCCATCAGGGCTGCATGAACAATATTTCATTCGGCAGTGAAAAAGTCGGTTATTACGAGACGGTTGCTGGCGGAGCTGGGGCGGGGCCTAGCTGGAATGGGCGGAGTGGAGTACACAGTCACATGACCAACACTCGCATTACTGATCCAGAGATTCTAGAGAAGAGGTAGTTGAATTTAGAAGTGGAAGTTAAACATACTAGTTTGAAATTTCTAATGTGATGTTTTTATGTCTGCTGTCGTCCAGGTATCCTGTGATTCTGGAGCACTTCTCCTTGCGACCTGACTCCGGGGGAGCAGGGAAGTACCGCGGGGGCGACGGCGTGATTCGAAAGCTTCTGTTTAGGAAACCTGTCGTTCTGTCAGTGCTGACCGAGAGGAGAGCCACTCGGCCTTACGGCCTCAAGGGTAAATTCAGAAACCTCAAGAAAAATGTACTCCACTTCCTCTGACTTAATGCTGCTTCCTTTTGTCGCCTTCTGTGGCGGTCAGGCGGGGAGGCTGGAGCGGCAGGGCTCAACCTGCTCCACAGAAACGATGGGCGGGTCCTCAACCTGGGAGGCAAGACCAGTGTTTCCCTTCAACCAGGGGTGAGACTGAGTTTCTCTGAAAAAAATATTTTTATAATAACATTTTATGGATTTAAAAAACATTTGATGCTACATGAAACTGTAAAAATTATCTATGTGTATCTGTCTCCCCCTGCAGGACATGTTCTGCCTCTACACCCCTGGAGGAGGCGGCTACGGGACAGAGGATGCAAGCAGTAAACCTCAGAGTAAACGAAGGCGGTTGAACGAGAGCTTTCCTGAGAGGGGGAGCGTTTTTGAGTATCGAATGGCTCAGGAGGGAGTTTAAAGGAAGCTAGAAATGATGGACAAAGACCCAGAGATGAGAATAAATGTAGATCCAAAGATGCCCTTCTGAAAAATGAAGGTTCCTGGAATCATTTCAGCTACACTTTTTTAGATATAGAGGGTTCTGGAAGTTAGAAAAAATGTAATTTACAAGTTTACAGGTTTTACCTACTCATGTTTTGAACATAAATCTTTTTTTCTGCACTTAAAGAGAAGCAAAAAAGTACAAAGAAGCTCTTATGCTTACAACTAGCAACAGCTGTTTCCTATAGTAATGCTGCTCAGAATTTCCAGTTAGTTTTTATATTTTTCTGTACAATCAGTTTTTTTTTCAACATTTGAGTGTAGTAAATGTCCTAATCACTCTGAGAAATTTGACATTTTAAGATACGAAAGTTTTGTTTGTGTCAAAATAAAAATGTAACCGTTCAGCTCTGGTACTTTCTTTTGCAGGATCACAGTATTTAAAATGATCCTTGAGAACAAAACACTTTGTTAAAAAAAGTTGGAGCTCGACAGCTATTCGCATGTGTCCTTTGGGGGGTTGTTTCCAGTGCCCCCTCCTCCCGTGACAGGAGTGGACGTGGAGCAGAGAAGGATGGATGGTGAGGCAGTGCAGGCATGCGTAAGCAGCTTATCCACAGATAGTGATCCCAGCAGGAGAAGCAGCAGGAGGCTGACGACTGCTGGACCATTGATGTAAATGTGGAAACTCCACCACAGAGGCTTTTTATTTTATGTCTATATCACTCTGTTCAACTGGAGATCAATTCATTCAAAATTCCATCTCTGTTATGTATCATTTGAAGTAAAAAGACCTAAAGAAAATACATAGTAAACTTTCTAAAAATATTAAACAAAAACTTTCACAAAAATGCAATTTGACTATCTTAACTCCCTTTTATGAGTTAAAGTGCTAAAAAAAGGAAAGTTACTATAATGGTTGAAGCTTTGCAAAGAAGCCCTTTAAGCATTTTAGTAACTGTTCATGTTAGAACAACATACTTGCAAAATAAATCAAGATATTAAACTACCTTAACTTTCAATTTTCGATTTAAACTTCTCCTGTTATATTGAAAGTAGTTAATCAAGTATTTAAAACTTCAATATTTGCTTCTGTATATTATTCCATTTAGTTATTAAAAAAAAATGAAAAAAATGTGTTTGCAATTAACGTACGTTGTCATTTACAGTGAATTAACTGCAGGAAAATTTGCAACAGAAAATGTAAAAATAGATTAGAAATTATTCATTTTATAGCATTTTTAATGTCATTGTTCTTTAGTGACAAACAGGATGGCATCAATGGCTCCTGTAGAAATAAAGATTATAAAAAAGGATTTCAAATTAAAATCAATTTCCAAATGATTCAACTGAAGAATGATTTGTTTCATTTTAGCTGAACGAATCACAACCGATTTTTTACAGCAAAATAATCATAATTCATGATGCATAAACTCTGCAGCTTCCAGTTTAAAATGAATGGACAGTGTGTCACCAAATATAGACTTATAGATTACATTTAACACTAAGCAGTATTATTTAAACAGTGTTTTATTGTAAACTCTGTAAGGTTAGAACTTGTAAACAACATGACATGAACTGTATGAAAACATAAAAAATAGACCTGAGTTGCTTATCACAGTAACATAAAACTGAAAGAAAGTGACATTTTTATGGCTGTTTTCTTTACAAAATAAAGTAAAAAAAAAAAAAAAATTAGTGCAAATACATAACATGTTGCTTTAGGCAGTTCAGCTCCGGCATGACACACCAAATCTATCACACCAAAGTAGCAGAATACAATGTATTGAAGTGAGTTCAAGTAATAACAGCCTTGCTGGATTTTTTTTGTTTGCATTTAAATTAATGTCTGTAAATGAGATCAAAAAAATCAAAAATAGAAAAATTAAGGGTAAAAAATGGTCAGAACTTCTTTGTTCTTCTATGTCTGAGCTATCATATAAAAGAACAATAAAATCCTTAGATTAGTAAAACGTATCACCCTTAGAGTAAATATTCCATAGAAATTGGAGAAAACATGTACATCAGTCACAGGACAAAAGCAAAGGCGTACCGGCACAAACAGTGCAAACAGACCAGCAGTGCAAAGAGCGTCCAGTAAAGCAGAATTTCCCTGAAACACTGAGGTAGATCGTTGTTTGCTGTATAGATTATCGAGGTTAGTTTCAGTGAAATTGTGCAATACTTCACATCCAGAAGGAAAGCTTCTTTCATTTAAAAAATATTGAGGTAAAAAATAAACTTTTTATTTTGTTTAAGAACAATCAGATGCTGGTGATACTGGAGTCTCTGGTTCCTCATCTCCTTCATGACAGACGGTCAGTACGGATGGAACCTGTTTAGAGGATCCCTACTCTGCAGGGAGAACTGACTTTGTGGTTGATGGTTTGAGTTCTGGCTGGTGTGAACCAAAACATCAAACACGCTCTTGTTTGGAGGCACAGTCTGCAACAAGCTGTCCAGGTCCATGATGAGCTGGGGGGCTTGGACGGACATATGGCTGCTAGGGATGATGGGCCAGTAGGTGTGGCTTAAGAAGTGGCTGTGAGTCACAGGTGAGCTGCTGTAGCTGTAAAGAGGGAGTCCACCGTGCAGTGGCACTAAAGGACCTCCGTTGAAGCGCATGCTTGGTGGAGCCACAGCATTAGGGGGAGCATATTTAGCATAGGAGGTGGGGAGCTCCCAAGGCGGGGCAACAGTGTCCCTTCTGGCAGACTTGTTCAGTGGTTGCCTGAAATCCTCGTAACCCCCTGATCCTGTTTCCCCGTCTGGGGGAAGACGCTTTCCCAAGTGGGGCACATCTTTCCATTCTTCATCGGAGGAGGAGGAGGAGGTGGAAGCGGGGCTTGCAGAGCTGGCAGAGATGCTGCGAGCAGAGGAGGAGTAAGGAGGTCGTGGAGCGGGCAGAGGCCGAACACGGTCCACTTCCCCCCAACAGTCGTTAGAAACGTTGTCTCCATTACCAGAGCCCAAAGCTGGTCGTAGGCTGTGAAGCAGCGAGTCGATGGCAAAGGATGAGTCCAGCTTTGGGCGGAACAAGTCTTCTTGTGGAGGATTTTCTGTCTGCACAGAAGGGAGGGAGGTCATAGGTGGAGGGGGCGGCTCAGATTCCAGCTGGTGGCCTTGCAGGATGTAAGGGGCAAGATCCTGAGCAAAGATCGTCTCATCTTGGCGTGATACGGCCGTGTTCTGTCTTTTCAGGAGCTCCAGGGGGACGCGGCTTAACTCAACGGCCCAGAAGTTCCCTTTTCCCTGAGGTTTCCCAGGATCCTTCAACACCTAAAAGGGAAAGAGCTGTGAAAAATTAACCAACATGTCCATAGAAGAAAAACTAATCCAAGCCTATGTTTTTGAAAGCTGTAAACATTTGTCTGGAATTTATCATACAATTTTAGGATAAGTTTTATATACAAACCTTAACAAAGCAGTCATAGGAGGAGAGATTGTGCCTCACAGAATCCCTCCAACCTTTGTAGTTCCCTTTGAAAAATGGAAAAAGGCTGCTGATCTCCTTTAAGATCTAGAAACAGAAACAGAAATGTGAGGAAAGTTGCAAAAGACGCAGTGTCTGTTTATGGCACTGGTTGTGTCACAGACTGATTAAGCTCCTGCAAACATTTCTGGATGGAGATTTTTCAAGCCATCTCTGTCATGTTATCATGTAACCTACTGTATATCTAATCACTTTTGTGATACAAATCAGTGTCTGGTTTCACAGCTGTCCAACCTTATCAAAGCACAGCACCAAAGGAAGACTGCTCACCCAAGTGTCACAGAGAGGTGGCTGTTTAGTGTCAGTTCTTGAACTGCTTGACTGTTTCAATTTAAGGAGGGAGGATCCTCCCACTGTGATGTCTAAAGTAAATACTGTTTTTTTTCCTCTCAAAAAGATAATACTCCATAAAAGGAACGATTAAATAAACTATAATGATCACCATGCAGAAAAGTCAGCATGATCCCGCTTTAATTAAAAACACACACTTAAAGTAGGATAAAATGAGGCACGGGAATGTTTGCTTACCTCAGATAATGTCAGCTTCTTCTCCGGGGAGCGCTGGATGACCATGGCGATCATTGCAAGATAGGAGTAGGGTGGTTTTGGATAACGCTGGTAGTTCTTCTTCTTTCCATCACCGGTGCGTTTCTCCTCGTTGCTCCATGTGTTTCCGGATAAACCATGAGCATTGTGCGGCATGCTCGTTGTAGCCGGTTTATCCATAATACCTGTGGTGCTGGAGCGCTTTTCCGGGCGCACCAGCTGCTGCTGTTGTGGAGACATTGGAGCCGGGCCACAATGCCCGTTTCGGCTTGGTGCGCTCCGCGCTACACAGCTGGGAGGAGGAGAGCTCGGCTCCACATTTCTGCATAAGTCAAGTTGATTGTCGTTATTTTCTCCAAGGTGCGCCGATTCGGGTGGTGCCAGGAGACTCCGCTCCGGCCAGTGCTTTGTCATGCAGATCCAGCCTGGGGGGTAAAACCGGCCCGCACGTTCGGACAAGGAGGGCGGGGGAGGGAGGTCAGATAGTTGGTCCTTAACTTCTGGCAGACTGTTGGCTCCAGGCTGACTCTACTTTAAGAGCAAACAATTAACAGTTTCATGTAAATCCTGCTGCGTAATCGAAGAGGGGATGACGCGTTATCTGAGAGTGGAATGACCAGTCACCCTGGGGGGCTGGGGAGGGTCTACGTACTGAAAAAGACAGAGAAAACAGTAAATTGTTTGTTTGAAAAAATCAAACCAGTTAAAAGTGCCAAATCGTATTTTGGCACCACTTTTCAGTGATTTACGCACAGAGTTTAGAGATTTACGCACGGATTTACGCAGGTTTTGAGTCAAAAGCGCATTTTTTTGGAGTTTGAGTTTAATGTTAATAAAAAATTTGAAACCAAGAAAATGTATTTTAATTTAAATACCAAAATTAACTAATAAAGGAAATACATCAAGTGACGTTGGGGCGTGGTGGATCTATAAATGAAATGTTGAATATTTGTGAGAATTACGCATGAGGCAAAATATATTGTGAATGTTACAACTTTGATGAACAATGACTTGGAGGATGTTGCAGCTGTTTCCTGAATGCACGCCACATTTTCTCACAAGAAATCTGAAGTGTGAGAGTGCGTAACAGGCCCACAGCGGGGCCTCCACGGAGGATGTGTTTGAGCGTTGAAAGAAGTTTCGGGAATGTGCATCTTTTGTTCAGCTTAATGTATTGCTAATGTGCAAACTCTTGCTTCTCAGCAAGACAGTGAAAACAAGTTGGATTAGATGGAACCCCCCATTGGCGAGCTGGAGGCTCCTCCAGAGAGGCTGCTTAGCATGTGAGGAAGACTGCTACCGGGGCCCTCTGAGCTCTCATTCCTGACGAGCTGCTAAGTGTTTTATCTCACAGCGCGTTCACACCTTAAACATGAACCATCATCAGGTGGGGAAAACTCCCTCATGCAGAGTAAAATCAGTAAAAGAATTGACAGAGCTGTAGTACAAATCTGGACACCGAATTATTTTACACTCAAACACTGTTTTAGAGTCCATATTTTGGACTTTATTGATTTTTTTTTGCTGAAGAGCAAAAAGATAAATCAAACTTACCACTTTATAAACATTTTTTATGAGCAGCAAACCTCTAAGACACACCTGTTGTGAGTTTTGTGTTTCCACACAAGATTTGTCCCCCTCTAGTGGTTCCATGTACCCTTCAAACCAACTCTTACAGTAATAGGCAAGTAAAACCATCTTCAATTTCACTCACTGAATCTCCAGCCCCCGACTGCATCTTTATATGTGAAGCATTTTAGTACAAAAAAACACTATTTGGAATACACACTGCTGTGTCCCCTCCTGTCTGCAGGAGTGCCAGTTAATAGGTTTTACTTGGATTAGTGGGCGACGGATGAGAAGAATAGGAAACTACAATGAAGAGCGTCCAGAACGAGAAGGTAGTTTGCATAAAGGCTGGTTTTGTTGGGACAAATCCCTGCTAAGCAGCACTGAGGTGCATCCTAAAGCTGAGATGAACTGAAAAGAGAAAAAGGAGTTAATAATAAGGTGTTTTAAGCTTCATAAATTTAGTCATGTTTAAATCATGTGCTTTTGTGGTTTTAGCCAATAAATAATTGTAAAAATTACTAACACTTTCAAATTAATATTTTTTCAAAATGTTTTTTGAATATTCCGGTTTCTGTGGAGCACAACTTTGTCATTTTTAGAAAACGAAAAGCAAAAAAAAAAAAAAAGGGTCACAATTTTGCTCCTTTAGGCTCTCCATATTTGTGAAATACAGGATCCTTGCTGTTTTGTAAGTGTTAAGTGAAAACAAGTTTTTCTCCTGGTGATTTGAACTGTATGCAAAAAATCTTTAAAGAAAAAAACAATTCTGTGCTATCCAAGTGATTTGTGAGACTTTTTACAGACTCCTCCTACTTCTATAAAAGTACAACAACCACCCTTGTGTACACAAACACACCCTTTGCATTTGCCTGAACCTGACTGAAGTACCTTCAAACTAAGGTATGTCACAATCATTTTACACATTTTGTGTGTTTATTTTTAACTTTCATTTATCTTTAAGTAGTATTCTATGGTCATGTTACAAGAAAGGGTAAGACAAAATTCAAATTCATATGTATTTTTAAGATTTTGTGCTCGCTCACAAATAGATAAAAGAATAAGAAAACAACAGAGTAAAAGCACATCGAATAAATGCTTATCCTAATGGCACATATCAGATTCTTAGGGCCTCAAAATGAGATTTTATGAACAGCTAAAATACGTTTAAATAGTTTAACTTCTTCCTTTAAGATTTTTAATGATACTTTTTAATTCTTTCTAATCATTATCAGTCAATATCATATCATGCTGCAGGTTATGTGAAGGTAAATGGCTTAACATTTACTAATATTCACTAAAAGGTGGATTTCATTTTTATCAGACATTAAAAAATGTTTGAAACTAAACACTTAGTATCTGCTTCCATATATAGCTTTATTGATTGTATAACTCTCCCATTATCTGTTTTATTGCCTACCTTCTAATCTATGTACACCATACAGTATAGTAGATTATAAGTATCTGAATAGGAAATATGATATTAAGGCCTTAGAAAATAATATGAGTAAAAACCTTTCAAATGTTTTCTATATGTAATAAGTTCTTAAGGAAAGAAAACTATTGGACAATACACACATAATATTAAACTATTAGTCACTTAGTTAAGTAAGTAAATATTTATGAACTCTGTCATATTTCAATATTTTTTAGTTTAACATTGACAGTAAAACTATTTCTCTATAGAATGTATCTGTTTGTTTTATTCTTCTGCATGTATATTTCTAGAAATAAATCTTTTCCATGCATACATTTAAAATCATGTTCATGAGATCTACATAAAGGTAGATAATTGAATACTTTTAGTATAATAGACTATTTTATGTTGGAGTCTCAAGGGGAGAAATATAAAAATGGTAGATATATTTATGCAAAATTAATGATTTTATAGACACAGAGATAAAGACATCAACATGAGTTGTTTGCGGTTTTGAGAGCTGGGTTACTATAATTTAAACAAAAAATCTAAATTATATTTGGAAATGGTTTATTACAAGCAATTAAAACAAAATTAAATTAAAGAAGACAAACGGAAATATGTATCTGCGCAGAGATACATCAAACTTAGGATAATTGGTCGTTAGGTGATTAGTATAATAAATAAACATATTAGCTATTAAAATAAATGAGACATTAAAAGCATTAAAATATTGAGTTTGCAAGAATGAGTTAAATTAATTTAGAAACTTTTATTTTGAAGTCAAATTTTTAAAAAAAAAAAAAAAAAGTGGAGAAGAGCGCTACTTTGTCGCCCTCTAGTGGAGCCGGCGCGGAAGGACAGCCAGTGAGGAGGAGTGAGCACAGGTCAGGTTGTTATGGTGAAGCATTTCCCCGGAGGCGCTGGCTCGAGCAGGAGCGGAGGACAGCAAGCTGATTCCGTTTCAGAGCTCCGTCCACCGCAGGTAAGCTTTCCCGATTTTCCTGTCCGTCACTTCGGGTCAGAGCCGTGCGGCGTCTCTCTTTTCAGGGGGCGCCCTGTCCCCCACACGGTCATTTCTGAGAGTTTGTGACACACAGGTTGTGATGCAGCTACAAAAAAGTAAGCTAACCGGACGCTAGGGCAGCGCTAGCATAAATTAGTCGTCTCACCTCAACAGGTGCGTTTACAACTATTATTTTCTCTAACTTTTGAGCCAAAACAAAACCACAAATGTCCTCCATCAGTAAGTTAAGCCAGGTAACTAACATGACCCGCTCACCTGCGGAGCTGAACACCTGTCGAGGCGGTCTGTGGACCGCTAGCTAATCTGCTGTTCGCACGGGAGGAACCGGGAGTTTACGTCATTTTCGTTAAAGCCGGTTTAAGTTTTCGTCGCGCTCGTGGAAGTATATTTAAAATATATGTATCTCAATCACTGCGTGGAATGAGCGCGTGGCATTATCAGGGGAGCGTGGACTTTTCCTCGGGGTCAAAGTTCAGGGCCAACACCTTACTAATATATACTACATTTTATGTTTATTTGTACTATAAGCTGTTTGGGAGCAAATCAAACAATACAAGTGTAATCAATATTTTTATTCTTTAATTATTTTATTTTATACCAAATACATTTTTTTGTGTCAATCAATATTTTTCATAAACTTTTATACTCAATTCTGTCTATTTTTAAAGTAATTTTAACTTTTATTTGAAGAAATATCATAAAAGTGACAAATAGCGCTATTATGAGATTATTTATACCAGTAAACATCTATTAATAATTGATTTAGCATCTATATGGCAGTCCTCTCCTGACATTTACTGATTGCTGTCTTAAAGATAATTCCTTCTTGTTCTTAGGCAAGGCTGCGTCTGGGCAAAGTACCTTTTTAAACAGCATTTAACCACTAGGTACGGTCAAATATTTGCAGGTTTTGTCATACAGATTAAGACTAATTCTGTGACGGCACGTTCGCCTTATTATCTGAGCTCACATTTGAAGCAAACTGGCCTTGAAGATTGCAACAGTCTGAACTATTTTGATTGCAAAATAAACGTGCTAGGGATCATTTCAGGAAATCACACTTCTCCGTCACACAAATCTATTCTGAAGAATGCTGGAAACTAAAATAAATAAATAAATAAATACTCATAAAATCAGATTTGTGACCTCTGGACTGATAGAAACAAAGAACTTCCTGTCAGCATTTAGAGCAAATAAAGCCTTTTGGACCCTAAAACTATTCACAGCTTCAACAAATGTTTCTATCCTTCAGGATACTCATTTAACTTAAGCTTTTAGGTATTAAAAAAAACTGCATTTCTTCAAGATTTATTTTACACGATAAGATCATTTCAAAAACTGAGTTTCTCCCTCAAACATTCCTGACTGTCAAACTCCCCCGTCCTCTCCTTCTTCTTAACAGGTTCTTTCTTTACACTTATGCTTGTTTAAACATAGTCAAACATGTGTCACAATAATCCAATTGTATAGCATAACCTTATTCTTAGAGAATCTCTGACATTGATATAGGCTACTGAGCAATTCTTCCTCCTTCTTCCTCATCCTCTCGTATCTTATTCACATTATTTCCTCCACATCCTTTTGCTCTTTCACTTCATATCCTGCAATTCTTTCTAAATTCGTCTTTCCATCCTTGAAACTCGCTCCATGTTTTTTTTCTACCTCCTGTGGAATACTTGGCAGACTTATGGAGATTTTTATGTGATTTATTCGTTTCGACTCCAGTCGTTGCTCATGACGCGGCTTAACATACTCCCCTCCCTCTCATTCTGTCCTTCCTTCAAGGCTGTTTTCATACGTGCATCAAAAACACAGATTGTCTCAGACAAACCATGGTGAAGAGTTTTGTTTTGTCTCAAGATGATGCAAATTGAAGGCTTTCTTGTATGTTTCCATGTTTCATGGAGTGAGCATCACATTGGATCTTATTTAAAGACCCACTCAGATAAAATTTGTGTTTTTAATGTGTTCTTGTGGCATTTTTCTGATGTAGAAGACTAAACTTAAAATTTGAGTGAGGTTATAAACTAATGTCAGGCTCAGCAGAGTGGCTTCATTTCAAGTTGTGTTCCTATAATCATATGTTAGACTAAAGTTCCACCCACGACACATCTGTGTGAGTTTTTCTACCAGGGTTCACAGAGCTTCATTCATTCATCGCTGCCCCTGAAAGAAAGTGTGTGTTCCTTCCAATGTCGGGTTCATGCTGGGACTTTTTTACAAACCTGTTTGTTTTTGCTCTGAGAGTTTGAACTGCTCTAACCCTCGCCTGACTAATGGTCACATGGTTTTTACTCTGACAAATCCCACACTCACTTTTTTTCCTGCCATCTGATTAATAAACACTAATTGGCTCATAAAAGGACACTTTTTACACGTTGGCACTCTGATAGTCATCAGAACACAAGTGCCGAAAACACTACATGTGTGAACTTGGATCATAACAGAAATGGTGAATCTCTCTTTTAATGCTTGAGAAATCAGTATATGGTTCCTTTGGGTGTTTTATTACACTTTGATCACACTTTTTTGACTACTTTGCAGGAGAGGATTGTTCTCCCAACCTTTGAGCTTATAAACATGGACCAAAATGAAAGTTAATTTACACCTCCAATGAAAAAAAAAAGAAATGCTTCTGAATTTATGCCCAGATCCTGAAATTTAAGAAAGAAACTTTTGCAAAAAACACAAACAAACAAAACCTTTTTAAAGTTGAGGGGTTTATGTGGAATAAGACTACAGTAATTTATCCCAAAATGTCTCAGTGCGTAGACCTAAATGCAAAGGGTTTTTTTTTTTCGTTAGCATGTGTAATCAGGAGACAGCAGGTACATTTTTACATGATACTTGGTGGGCGTAGAGATTTTCTGAAAAAGTTCAAATTAAACTGCGACTGGATCATTTTTTGGCTGCTTGGGCACATTTGAAGGTCATACCTTGTCAGTCCAGTGACAGGCGGGTGGCAGCATAATTGACTGATAAGAGGGTCTCCAAGGTCCCCAGAATTGTCTGATCGGCCGATTTCAGACTGTCCCCCCTGCTGGAGTCCCACTGCCACCGTCCGGTTAGAAGTCATACGGCAGCAGCATAGGCACTCGATGAGGGCTGTTGACACGGACCAGGGGCCCGTTGATGACTAGTTCAGCCACAAACTATTATTTTGACAGTCAACTAATCACGATTATTTTTGCTAATTAGTCGACTAATCAAGTCATGCGCAAAGGGGATATAAATCACACATCTTAACCATCATTACCTTTAAACTAGCTAAAATTAAAGACAATTAAGATATGGTTTATTAAACTTTGAATGAATCGTGTAGCCTCTGTCCTTCATAGCTTCTGGTTATTAAACAAGATTAAATCAAATGTGAAACAAGAAACTATTTTTTAAAAAGATGAAGTTTTGGTCTCAGTGACTCAAATATAAAAAAGTTCATTTTTTGATTCTGAACGATTATACCTTTGTTCAACTTTACTACACTCTGACTCCATATAATATAAAGTAACAACTATTAAATTAGTCGACGACTATTTTAATAGTCGATTAGTCGACTAATTGTGGCAGCTCTATTGATGACTAGACGTCAATCTGGTGATCCAGCCACCATGCGTCCAATTAGAGAGATGGATTGATGCTGCACAGAACTCATCATGGCGTTGATAGCACCACAGCGATTCCGAGACCCGTGTCTTGACAAAATGCGGTTAATGCTGAGAAGAATATGAAGACGACAGAACATTGTGCTTTCTCCACTACTCGTAGAAGAAAAAAGCAACAGGTAAAAGAAGGACGAAGATAAGTTGATGGGTGAGGCTGCATAAAATCTTAAAGATTCTGAAATATGTGACTTACAGAAGCAGTTCATACATTTGTGGACATGTTTAAATCTTTAAATGATATTCTGTCAGAATGAAAGCTTTTATCTTCTTTATTCATGTTTAGTTAATGGCAAATCAAGGTTATTGGTTAGCTGTCTAAGGGCTGTAAAACCGCTTATTACCTGTTGTCAGGCCAAAGTTTAATTTGCTAATGAGATTGTTGGTGCTGGAGCTTTTAATGCTGCTTTGTCCAAGAACTGTGCACACAGATACACGTCTTCCTCTTTGAGAATGCTGTTAACTTTTATGTTCATCTGAGTGTGTATTTATTCATAAAACCATTCAAATCCACACAGAGGTCAAAATGCGTCAAAATGGGTCAGAAATCAGGAAAAAGCTGCTTTTTTATTGTTCAATTTGGTTCATATTTTACTGTTTTACTGGCTGTATGTGATTAAATAGTAGCTGAAGCAATCTATTTACAGAACTCTGCTAGTTTCATGTTGCAAACATGCTTCATGTGGAAGAGCTTGAGTTTTTTTTCTTTGCTTCTCCGTGGATTTATCCAGTTAATGCAACTTTGAGTTCTTGCAGGGATTTTTCTTTGTCTCCAATCCTTTTTCCTTTTAAAGCCACTTAAAACAAACCCACAAGAGCCTTTTTCATTTGTCAGCTTGTTTGGACTTAGCTGACAAGCTGCCATTGTTCCCGTCTGATATTAAAACTGCACACTTATTTTTATTTCTGCATTTTAACTCTCAGAGCACAGCGTCCTTTGATAGATGAGTTCAAATTTTAAATACTTCACACATTTAACTCCATGTTCACGAGTGCATTGCATGAGTGCCTAATCCGTTAAGTCACTTACCAACCTATTGAGGATGTGAGGAAATCCTTACAATGTTGTGTATGGAAGAAAAAAAACGTTTTTTTCCCAGATAACCACTGACATGCTAGGCTTTCACATGCACTTTAGAGACCCACTTCAATGAAAATTGTCATTTTAATATGTTCTTGTAGCATTTTTTTGTCATTTTGGAGGGCATGTATAAAATAATTTAAGAATAAAACTGCTTGAGTATTTCTGTATTCAAATTGTGTTGGATCAGGAGCGGATGAAAACCCACAGTTTGTAATGGGACTTCATGATTGGTAATTAACAGTTGGTGCTGCTTCTGACAACCGGAAAAAAAAAAGGAATGTGGTGAAAAAGCTTAAAAGTTAATTTAATTTTGATCAATTGAGTGTTTTATTTATTGCCTCTGTGTCGCAGATTCGCACAAAATGTGAAATTTATTGAAGAATTTGTTGTCTTCAAATTGAACAAAACATTATAGTAAACAATAGTCGTAAGTAATGTAATAAACTTGACTAATAAAAAAAAAAAGAATAAGAAGAAATGTAAGACCCAGTTAAAGGTAGACACTGGTTTTCTAGATTATGTAAATATCAATTAATTTAAATCTTTAGTTTTCACATATGCAGCTTTTGTCTGGAAAGTTTTGTGTGAAATGCCGACTTTTTCTTAGCCAACCAGCAACGGGTCACTCACTTTTATTTATCTGCCCTGTTCCTTTATTGCTTTTATTGCATCAAATAAATAACCAACACATTTCTTTGATGTTGTTCATGTCAGAGAATAAAAATATCATGACTTACTTCCAGCTTGAAATACTTCATCTAGTAGTTTCCTCACTGGCTCAGTAAGAATAATGATTTTAAACTGTACTTTTTTTACGTAAAAAAGTAATAACTTGAATTTCAAGATCACATTGAAATATGAGATTACGCTCTCAAATAGCAAATATGTTGAAATAAATAGATTGTACTGTTTACAAAACAGACAAAAAGTAAACTTGGTCTGTTTTTCTTCTGTTGAACCAAAATACAGTTTTACTCTTGGCTTTTTTTCCCTTCAACACCTTCTTGAGCATGACCAAATTAACAAGGGCTGTTTTTTCAAAAATCAAATTATAGATTTTAAAAAGAATGATCAGGTTGAAACAAAATAATTATTCTGGTCTGCACTATTTGTAATGCATCCACTTGTGGACAAATAGATCCATTAACGTCTTAATTTTCCTCGTTAGAGCTGACATCTGGGTCCAAACTGTATGGAGGGATAGCTCCGATAGTGCTCATGTTGTTTTTTTTTTGCTACGCTAATGTTAGCTTGGGTTCGTTAGGGGCTTGCCGTTGGAGGCTGAGAATGTAAACAAAGGCTGATGAGAAAGTAAGAGAAGCGAACTTCTGCACTAACAGTCCCACCCACAATCCAGATGAACATTTCTGATGAATTCTTGCCATGCTGCTGAAAATATGTCTTAGTAAACAACACAGGCTTTAGATTTGGGCTAAAATTGACCATCATAATTTAAAGACCACTGGGAACAATTTTACTATAGAAAAAGTAGAGTGGGACTTTAAAGTTAATCTCTTGAAAATTCTAAATTGTCCAAAGGTTCTTTAGGCTCAACAGAGAATGTTTCTGTTGTCTCTTTGTCTCAGCCTGTGTGTTCTGTAAATATGAAGCCTGTAGCCATAATTGTTAGACTTATCACTAAAACAACTGAATACTATAAGCTTAACTATCTCCATTTTTAGAAATAACGTTACATCAAATTAAATTTAACAGTGAAATCAGAGATTAATCACAATATAGGCTTCGATTTTAAAAAAGAATTTAATATTTTTTAGCCATCAATCAGTAAAACACTTGTTTGTATGTATTAAAAAAGTTGTAGCATTTAAACAACATTCCCAAACTGCGGAAACTGTACACGTGTTGGATTTTTAATCACTAATGCTTTAAAATCCAATGAGTGGTTGATCAGAAACCACAACAACCCAGTGCTGCAGTACTTTCCTGTACTTGTTTTTAATTCTAGTTCAGAGCTTCAACGTGTTGAAAGTGATATACATCGTGTTACACGATCCATCTTAGCTGGATAGCTACATTTAATCGTTATCTGCTCAGTTTGGCGTCTAATCTGCAAATATTTTTGAATCTATTCCCGTCCCCCTCCATGGCGGAGGCCTACTGTCTTGTCTCTAACTTACCGAGTTCCTCTGGTTGACCTTCCTCCCAGCGCTGGCGGCCCAGTGCCTAAATAATATATGAGCAGCCTAGAAAGAGAGGAGCGTGTGCGACGCATGGAACTCGGCTTGAAAGTTGACGAAAAGTAATGAGAGTGACGGCGGTGAGCAAGGTTACCATGGCGAGAACTTGCACTGAAACTGAAAGGTGCGCTGATCGAGCCGAGTTTAATCCTGTGGGCAAGTCAGCAGATAAAATGTATTCAGTGTAGAAAGGTGTGTCACTCATTAATGTAAAGCATCCCACTGTCTCAGGTTTCCTTCGGGGGAGAAGTGGGAGAAGAGGGACGAGGGGAAAGGACCGAAGGGTTAAAGATGACACGGTTAGGAGTGGAGTATGCCTACATTATCTTGTAACTCGGCACTCACATTTTCCCTCTCTGTCCACAGAACCACAGCTGTGTGGCTGAAGCCTTCATAAGCTTTTGGATTGGAGATCTGAGAAATCATCAATGCAAAGATTTCATCCAGTCCTTCAAATCCTGCATGTGCCTTTCCAACATCAATAAATATAATCATGGAACGGAAATCTTTTGTTGCTCAGACATGGATTCACATGTCGCTTCGTGTCAGATCCTGATCGTATCCCTCATAAACATGGATTGAAGACCATAAAAGAAAAGATCAGAAAATATTTGTGACTGCCTGCTGCTGAAAATGGATAAAGGAGCTGAAAACTGGCTCATTGTGGTCTGGACTCGGTTCTTCCTGCCATGATGGTTTCCTCATAAAGACTGGGAAATGTTTCCATTGATGTCCTTTAATAGATTCCTCTGAAATCATGGAGATATCTGTGACTTGAATCCCCTCCACAAACTTTTTGTTTCCAAGTATCTTCCTGCTGGAGCTCTTTAGAAATCAGTCATCAAGGCCAGTTTGCTCAAACACAATGATGAAGAGGCCTGTGAGGTTTTGAAGCCCGGCTCATTAAATCGGCTTCATCCTCACATACTTGGTGAAACGAACTGTGACGCATTCGAACGGTGATGGCAGCGGACCACGGCGAGCTGCTGGCTGAGATGGCGACGGTGGGCCGGCTGAGTGCCGCGGAGCGGCTGAAGCACGCGCAGAAGCGCCGCGCGCAGCAGCTGAAGGCCTGGACGCAGATGGAAAAGGACGCGGTGCGAGGATCCAGAGCCAAAGCAGACAAGAAGAAGCCCCGCACGAGCAAAGTGACATTTCCCGACTCCGTCACCCTGCTGGATGCAGCTGCCCGCAACGATGTGGAGGAAGGTGGGTAGATACACAGGGATCCAGATGAAGCCAGTTACACGCCAATGATGCTGGACACTTCAGTATTATTGATCAACTATACTAGCCATAAGACCCACTCTGATGGTTTTGGTGGTTTTAACATAATCTTGTGATATTTTTCTGATAATGGAGGACAGATACAAGGACAATTAAGTTAATTATCATGTTTCTGAGTATTTATTTCATTAAATTGTTTATCAGGTGAAAAAAATGACACTTAAAAACTGTGTAGCTGTGACGTAGAAGCTGAATAGCTCCAATATTTCTCGATATTTTTGTTGCACCGTGTGAGGAGCTGTAAGCTAGCGGGAGAGCTTGCAAACAGATGGGTGACGGGAAGTGGGGGTGGCTTACTTTGTGCCAACAGTCTCGTCCAACTCAGAGGCAAATTTCTGATGAACTCCTGCAATTCAGCTTTTTTATTTTGGCTAAATCCTCATTAAAAGACTACTGGAAGCTCTGAGGAAATAGATCAAAAGATAATCAAAGTGGGTCCTTGAACAGCTACATTGAAATGGTGTCATTGAAGCCAACTCTGAATTTACTAAATTATTTTTGCTTCAATAAATGCTTTTTATCATAATGGAATAAACAAAGTCAAACGTGAGTATGAATATTTGTGTGTTGTTCTGCTTCCAGTGAGACTGCTGCTTAACAGTGGTGTCAACCCAGATCTAGTCAATGAAGATGGACTGACGGCCCTTCATCAGGTACATGTGCTGTCACCTTAAAGATGCTAACACACACCTCCTCTGTCATTAGTTCTCCATTCTGCTGACAGATCTTTCCCTCTCGTGTTATTCCACAAGTTCTGGAATGTTTTTGTGTTTTTTTTTCCCCCCAGACGTCATGATGTAGGAAAACTGGGATGCAACGATTAATTTTAACAACAACTGGATTTGGAACATAATCTGCTGTTGCTGATTCAATTCATTGTTGACATTAGTGGATTTTTTAATGATCTGATTAGATCCAAATCAGTGACCTAAAATCAATCTTTTCGATCTTTAGTCAAAAATTCAACCAGAAATAAATAGATTTCCAGATTCCTTATATGTCTTACAAGATACCGGTAATCAAGTGTAAATTAAATTGGTGTTCAAAGAAGAATTAATGGTAAATCTATTCACATTTTAGTTAAAGTTCAGCCCAGTGTTGTTTTTCCA